>NC_136272.1:105702824-105973184 GCF_964187855.1 Myxine glutinosa
AGGCTTTTTCTCTTTCTCTTTCTCTTTCTCTCTCTCTTTCTCTTTCTCTTTCTCTCTCTCTCTCTCTCTCTCTCTCTCTCTCTCTCGCTCTCGCTCTCCTTACGGGGAGACTGTTTCATACATTGGAAGTCTTTCATCGAGAACAATCAGACTTCTGAGCCCGTAGCACCCGATGGACATTTGTCTCCACTCACAGGTGTCTGCATCTGATTGTTGGAATTTCTGTACTGGGCCTTTTCCTTGGGCTTTCCATGTCATCGTT
Source organism: Myxine glutinosa (assembly GCF_964187855.1). Lineage (NCBI taxonomy): Eukaryota > Metazoa > Chordata > Myxini > Myxiniformes > Myxinidae > Myxine > Myxine glutinosa. The sequence goes on from NC_136272.1 coordinate 105,703,087, forward strand.
TGACCAAAACCTTTGACACTTGGTGTGTGGAAAAGACCCGTTTCAGATTGGGAACTGTACCAAAGGACTTCTTCAAATGTCACTTGAGAGTGAGGGTTGCATAGTGGAGATTTGTGCAGAACTTACTGCTGGATCGGACACTTCGGTGCTTGCAGCTAATCCATAGCAGGTGTTTTGCATTGCGGTCGGATTGTACAGGCGAGCAGGCAGGACGGAAGCTCCTCACCCTAGCTCACCACTCTTCCTGCCCACACTACTCACCCCCAGTGACACGACCAGCGAGGAATGGACCACGATGAAGCAGCACCATGAGCTGGCCAGTGAGGTACAGACAACACTTGGTGACCCTGAAGCAACACCCGACATTGAGCCTGGTAGGTTTGACGTCAATACCATCGTGTTAAAACAGTGCTGTTGCCCAATGAAATATCACAGTTACTGTGGGCAACCATATGTATTGTTTTATTAAGTAACTTGTTAATGTTCGTGAAGTCTTGGCTTTTATTGCATTTGTTCACTTGTCCATCTGAGGTATGTTCGACGTCCCATGGTAAATGGAGCAAACTTCATTCATAGGATGAACACCGGCTTTTGGATTCTGAATCCAGGGCAAGAGGAACGTTGGTCTGATGGAGTTTCATTGTACTTTGCTTTGATATGTCAACATCCCACCTTTTTGCGTGTTTTTGATCCAGATACCTTGGTGTTTACGATTCATGAAGAACAAGATGACACTGTACATTCTTCCAATAAGGTGTGTCTCACTTTCAGTGTTTTCTATGTCTCACTTTCCTTTTTCTTCCATTCCATTTTTAATCTTCTTCCCTTTTTTTTCTCCTTTTCTATTATCCCCATAAATATTTGGCTTTCTAAACCAGTTTCCATATCTGATTACTTCCATAAGGCTCATCCGAAGCAAACTTTCTTTAATTGATAATGGTGTGATTGCAGGAACCACAGACCGTGCACAAGATATTCTGGGAAGGCTCACGCAATGACTGTGTGTTCGTCGAACAAGATGGACTGAACTCCAGAAGTGGCAGCAAGTACGCAGAGGGACTGGTGTTTCGTCAGTTTATGTTGGCACATTATGGAATCTTTAACTCCAAAGCTCATTTGTGCAAAAAAAAAAAAAAAATACAAATGCTTAAAAAAAAAAAAAACCTTTGGTTTGGCAGACTGCCAAACATGCCTGCTCAACAGATCTGCAGATGTGCGTTCAGTACCCCATGAGAGAAGGCGGCATCTCAGGAAGTGTTTGGCACGGCTTCAGAATCTGAGCAAATGGTCTGGGCATTTACAATCGAGTTGTTTTCTTGTTTTCTTATCATACCACCTGTGTTGTCTAATGGTGTTGTATTCCTGTATCAATTTTAGAATGCATCTTCAAATCGGATGCGGTGCATTAGAGTTATTTTATTATCCTTATTTTATTACAGTTATTTTATTATCAACAGACTCGGTGACTTAATGTTTAGAGCATCCGTTGTGAGTCTGGGAGGTCGGCAGTTTCCGATGAGGAGTTTGGAACTTGCACTGGACAATGCACGAGGCCATGCCATGTTGCTTTGCCATTCGAAAGAGGAAGCTTTTTGAGTCATTGCATGCAGCGTGTGAAAAGGACAGGCAGAGGTCTACTCCTTACTTGTGCCGTTGTTCTTGATTAAGGCGTGCCGATGCTTTTCCTTCCGCTTTCTCAAAGGCCAAATCCCTTGGGAAGGTATCGACCTGAGATGGCTCTCACGGGATCTCGCTCCTTGTGTGTCTTTCGAAAGCATTCTCCAGATTTCCCTCGAGTGGCTCCGCTTCATCTTTTTTTCGTCTGCCTTTTATCTCTGTTCTGGTCTCTCGTTTGGTATTTTCTTTCTTTTTTGTTTATTTTTCTTTCTGCCTGTTGTTTTGTTTTGATATCAGTCTCCCCATATTTTTGTTTATATTCTGGCCTCCCCTCCTCTTAACTCTGCTGTCTGCCGGTTGGCTTAGGATTGCCTGAGTTTTTTATCAACAATTTTCTCTTACTCGAGAATATTTAAGCTCAAAATGGCTGCTGTAGTAATGAACCTTTCCAAACCGATGTAGACATCACATACTCCTCCTTGGAGATGGTGGTCTATGGTACTGCCAAGTGCCGAGCCCTTCTATTCATTTGGTTTGTTGTCGTCTCTTTTACTACTGTCTCTCTTATTTCTCATGTCATTGCCTCTTAAATGTTTTCGTTTTTCACTATCCAATGTTTAACCCTGTTCCTATTGTCCTTTAGATTCAGCAGATTTGTACTTAGCTCAAGAGACAGCTGCTTTTGGCCTTCCCTCATTCCCCAGGCAGGCTGAGTTTAATGGGGTTAAACTGTGATCATAAAGTGATGGTCTGTCATAAACCACAGTCTGTTTATGTTTCCATATTCCATGTGCCATTAATTTTTGTATCGACCTTTATTTCTGTTTTCCCCCTTACTACGTGAACACCAATTGAACCATTCATCTCTCCTTTTGTCTGAAACATACATCAGATTAAAGATGAACGTGTTTTGTTTTCTTAATGTTCAAGCTTCTTCCTTCTGTTTTTATCATTACCTCCGCCACCAAAGGTGGCTGGAGGTTATGTTTTCACCCTGTCTGTCTGGCCGTTTGTTTGTCTGTGAACAGGATATCTCAAAAAAGTTGTGGACGAATTTGGGCGAAATTTGGTGGAGAGGTTGTGTGTGTGACAAGGGCGGAATTATTATATTTTGGTGAAGATCCGGATCCGGATACAATAGTTTTTTTTTTTTTAAGTGGTTCGAACCCACCGAGTCATATCAAACACTTTTAAAATGGTATGTGCTGCTTCCTTGCTTGACACTCAGCATTTAAAAGGACTAGGGCATGCCCGTACTATATATATATCTAAAATTATATCCCCCCCTCTATTTACATGAAATGGTTTGGTCCATTCGCAAAGCCAAAGCGAACGGCTTGCGAGTACGGTGACAATCCCCCCCCCTCTATTTACATGAAATGGTTTGGTCCAAAGCGAACGGCTTGCGAGTACGGTGACAATCCCCCCCCTCTATTTACATGAAATGGTTTGGTCCAAAGCGAACGGCTTGCGAGTACGGTGACAATCCCCCCCCCCCCCTCTATTTACATGAAATGGTTTGGTCCAAAGCGAACGGCTTGCGGAGTTTGGTAAAGAAATCGCCATAGCTCGGTAACTACTTCTCCGATTAATATGAAACCTTGAAAAGGCACATCCTCGGGTCCCCAGCAATATACCTGGCAAGTTTCAAGTATATCGGACCGGTAGTTGTCGAGAAACAGCGGTCGCATACACACAGACACACACACACACAGAGATTACTGGAATTATAGATAGATAGAGTACCGATAAACAACCATAGAATTGCAATACTGGAGCAGGCTTTGATGTGCCTAATGGCCTCCTCCTTGAGAGATAGGACCAAAAATGAGAGATAGGGTTTATCAGATGCCAACGAGAGATGGGGCCACAAAACGATATATAGCATGATATCTCCAAAAGTTATGGATGGATTCGGACAAAACTTGGTGGATATGTTGGATGTTTGACAAGGAAGAATTGATTAGATTTAGATTTTGGCTTTGATCAGATTTGAATTCGGATCCGATAGTTTTTGAGTAATTCTTGAACATTGAGAGATAGGGCCAAAAACGATCTTTCTGTATTTCTAGCTCTTTCTGTCTTACTCTGTTTCTCATCTATTTATGGGATCATTTTCCCTACACCAGGCTGACTGAGCTGAGAGTTTATCTCCAAAATCGATATCTAGGAAAGGTATTAGAAGCTACAAAGTTTGATCCTTGATTGAAAGAAAGAGCCATCGTTTAATAACAACCTCTTTCTGATAATTAAACTCATTCTAGTTCTGGGCATGTCACATTATAGATTGGCATGTTCAACTTGTATTGTGGTACCTCTTGTTTGCTGAAGGCTTTAGCATAAATTAGAAAACTGTACAATATTTAATATTGATTTCAAACTTGTACAATGCCCAAGCACAGCACGTTGATGTTTGTGCAATGTGATGCTGATTGCCCCCACCTCCCTCCTTCAAAGGATTAAAGCTCAGGAAATGGCAGGATGTGGACATCGTGTCCATAAGTATGACATCTTGACTTCTCACTTCTCTCTTCCACAGCCTCAGCCTGCTCGATCCAACTATACGCTCTCCGTCACACCTATCATTCCGAGGTGATGCCCTGTCACTCCTCTCGTTGTCTTCTGAAGACTTCCCATCGTCACCTGTTCCTCAATCTGACTTGCCCTCCGTTTTCAAAGAGCATGACAACAGCGTGAGTTGGAATACAGACTCACAGTTTTGTGACCCAAGTGAGATCCCTTCGAACAAGGCCGGCTGGCTCGAGAAGCAGCCCCCCGTCACGTGAGTGATTCAGTTGGTACACGCAGAGAGTACGTGAATTTTGAACGTGGCAGCAGAGTGTGCATACTCGGATGTGCATACTCTGATCTGTTTAAAGCTATAATCCTATGACAGTTTATCAGATGCTTATTTTCATCCACAAATGTTCTTAAATAATCCTTACCTGATTATGAGGTAGCTTCTCTTCTTTCATGTGCAGCACAAGGCTGCGGGGTAGCATCACTGGCTAAGGGCATGGATGTGCCGCTGATGCAATGCCCTCCGTAGGTTAGGGCAGGGATTTGTAATTTGTTCCTGGTACCGGCGATAGCTCACCTACTCTTCACAAAGGACACCGTTGGATCTCTAACATCCACCATCTAATACCGGTAGATGGGAAGCACAGTTTAACGTCCATCAGAGGGATGCCACACTCATTATTGCCTCACCCTGCTTTTGAAACACTGGGGTGAAAGTTTGTGTCTGGGCCTGATTCTAACCAAGGCTAGACAGCTATGGGACAGCTATGAGCTAGACAGATAAGAGCTAAGAGACAGAGAGTGTGTGTACCTCAAGTCCATCCTGCCTCCCCAAAGTGGTAGCTATAAAGTATTAATTATGAAACTTATTTTAAAGTTTGTTAATTGTATATATTTTTTACCATTTTGTTATGCTTTTACAACTTTTATGTATCTGTCCATTTGATTTGGTAACCTCTGTTAATCCTACATATGAAAGGATGAAGGATATTCATATGGAAAAGATAGTCCGACATCACTACATATTTTACATCATATTTTTAATGGAATTGTATCTCACAAGCGTGTTTATTATAAGATTTTGGTTCATTATGATCCCTAAATTGTTATCTTTTATAAACAAGTTGTCACAATGATTTTTAACACAATGACATTGTTTGTAATATGATGTTCTCACGGAGGGCCTTCCTTGTCTCACCTTGAGCCATTGCCTTGGTAACCCATGAGGCTTACTTAATATATATCATGTTGTTACGGTGCCGGAGTTCGCATTTACCAAGAGGGGGCTACTCCTTAGGATCTGCTCAACCTCTGGCCCTGAAGTCACCTGTTGCAGATAACTCTGCTGTCTGGCAGGTTGCGAGTCAACCATGAACACCAGTCAGTCTACCAGATCTCCCAGGATCCTCTGTCTAAGTACCATTTACCTTAAGACGAGGTGGTAGACCTGACCAGAGCTTGCACCCTCGATGCATGTCTGCTTATCTTTTTAATCAAGGGGATGGGGCGCACTGAGCGAAAGGCGATATGATGGAGCCAAACAGTTGGGGAATAACGTCCCGGCTAACAATAGTGCAGACTATGCTCTCTCAATGAAAGAAAAGACAGCACATATGCAGTACCAGACAGATTGGAAGAACAATTCAATGGGGTTTATTTACAGGAGAGTGAGGAAGGGTCATGGGGGACTGTTTATACAGGTAATTTTGTTGAGGGATGGGCAAATAAAACATGCATGAGAATATTTATTGAGGGATAGCAATATACAAGTAACAAGACAAAGTGCAATTCTTAACCCGGTCTAAAGATCCCCTTAACAGTTCTACCTACATTAAATAAAAGCCTGGTGTTGGCTTAACGGTTGGGGTGCTTGGGTGTTAGGATTGGTTTGGGATTCAGGATCCTGAGTTCGAATCCCGGTCGATCGTTGAATTAACGCCATGGGGGTTGACTCAGCCTGTCATCCATCTGAGGTCCGCAAATTGAGTACCAGCTCACTGGTAATTGGGGCACTGAATTGGGGTAATTGAAGTCTCCTCAGCAACTCCGGTACCACCAATCGTCCCTGGCAAACGGCCGCGGTCCCTCACCAAGCAGTCTTCACATGTACTAACAGCTTCCTTCAAACGCTTTCTTTAAAATGCTTCCCTCGTAAACGTTTGCATGAAAACCCCCTTTTTCTTCAGAAGCTTTACCACCCAAACCCAAAAACTCTCTCCTCCTCAGAAGTTTCAAACCGAACCCTCTCACGAAACCCTTCCTCCCTTTATCAGTCTCTGGGGGAAGGAGGAGCTTTGGCCAAGGCAAAATCCCATGCCCCGCCCATCCTGGTCTCGACTCGGCGTGTCCATTGGTCCAGGCGAGCATCCATCACCCGTGCTCCCGCTTTTCCTGAAATACTCTCATTCCCCGTTTTAGCCCAGCGACGGTAATGAGCTCTGCAATATAACATGGTGCGGACCCAATTAACATGGAGTGAGCCATGATAGGTACCGCAAGCATCCTGAGCATCGTGGTGGTTGCTTGGGCAATCTGGGCGAGCTTTAACTCTTTGGCTTTTGGTTTTGAATTACAGTGCTAATTAATAACTAAGCCAAATTAAATCAATGTATGATTTGTTTGACAGTGGGGTTTAACGGGAAATAAAGTCTGATGTAAATAGTGCGCTATGCAAATGAGGGCGCTCGTGGGGCCTTGCCACCTTTTGTGGACAACTCTCATCATGGTTCCTTCACCAAATTAAGGACCATAGGACCAGTGAACAACAAAGAAATCCAAATAAAACCCAAAGTAATAATAAAGGAGATTTAAAGGAAATAGAAAAGTCCTTCCAATCCCTCTACAACGCAAGTTCCCTTGAACCCATTCGATCGATGAAAGGCTATCTAAACATTTACTAAGAAGTAACTGTCTCGGGACACTGTATGATGGTTGCATTTGCCGGGGGTATGTTGGTTCGCAGAACCGTAACAATATGTGATGGAATATCAAATGAAAAATGTTGATAGTGCTGTTTGTTTGAATTTGTAACACATATAATAAAAGTGTAATTTTGTATTGTGTAAAATAATAATCTGAGGCTTGGAATATGATCCCCTGAGCAAATTTTGATTGAATTGAGCATCTCCTCAGGATCTCTACATTAAATTAATTGATTGGATCTGATGCACAAGTTGATTAGACATCATATTGTGGTTGCTAGGCCAAGGGCATTAATGAATCTTGTCATTTCCTTTTGAAAAAGAAAAGACATTGTGTGCCGGGAACCCTGGCCATTTTCCAAAGTGCTACCTTATTGTGCATCAGAGCCACAACCTCACCTCGCTGAGGTTGCAACCAACATGGTGGCGAATTCGTAATTGAATTCCAGTCTGACATGCATTCTCTTAGAATAAGGAGAAGAATCATACTGATTGTGGAGAATCATTGATTTACTATGAAGTGTACTATTGCTAGTACCACTGATATCTGATGTATATCACAGTTACGACACAACTATCATTTTGATGGAAAAAATTCTGATTCACAGTAAAGTAAAACAATATTTATTTCCTAGCATTAGCTTTTATGTCCCTTACACGATTCAACTTTTCATTTCGCTACCTACAGATATTGGAAGCTATCAGTTTTGACAATGAGTATCTCTTTACGAGGTGAGCAAACATAGGGGCAATACCCCTGGCGCTCAGCTGGTAGAATAAACAGTATACTGCACTGACCAAAGCTCACCAATTTGAGTGGTTGCTCGAAGAAAGGGCAGCATGTAGAAGCATACTGACATAATCAAAAGACTTTAAACAACTAAACAAAAAAAATACCTACTTTGGGGGGCAACCCCCCTCCACCCCGCCCTCCCCAACTCCATATACCTCCTCAGACCCCAATTTTTGTAGTGCCTTGAACAAACATTGGTACATCATGGGTGATGAAGGTTGTGGTGACGTTTCATCAAAATTGTGTGTGTAGGTTCTGAGAAAAAAGCAAATACCTATTTTGGGGGGAAATCCCCCTGTAGACACCCAAAGGGGCAGATTGTTTTCATGACGTGAACAAACATTGGTACATCACGGGTGATGAAGGTTGTGGTGAAGTTTCATCGAAATCGTGTGTGTAGTTTCAGAGGAAAAATAAAATTCCTATTTTGGGGGTCAAACCTGGATCCACTTTAACCCCCGGTAAACTGCCTTATACCCCGATTTTTTTAAATGCCATGAACAAATTTTAGTCACAACACAACAAATATAATTTGTGCCAAATTTGGTCGCAATCCCATCAGCGGTTTCGGAGAAGAAGTTTCAAGTGTTTACGGACGGACGGACAGACTGACGGACGGACAACGCGCCATCGTATAAGCTCCCCTGAATTTCGTTCCATGTGAGCTAGAAACCATGACCAATTCTAATTACAAAAAAAAAAAAAAAAACACCTTTAGAGGCCATTTTTCCCCGCAAAGCGGGGGTTGGCCTTTTTCGGGGACTGTGGTTGTTGTTGTTTTTCGGTCCCCTTTTTGAAGCAATGTTTTACGGCCGGATGCCCTCTCTGACGCCAACCCTTTTTGCCGTCTTTAACGACAAACAGGGAATTACCAGTGAACTGGTACTCAATTAGCCGACCTCGGAAGGATGACAGGCTGAGTCAACCCCCCTGGCGTTAATTCAGCGATCGACCGGGATTCGAACCCAGGATCCTAGGATCCTTAGCCGGCACCCTAGCCGCTAGCCCAACACCAATTATAATTACAAATAGAGCGAATTCCACAGCGCGCCATCGCAAATTCCCACACTTCCCACCTGAAGCAAATGTGAAAGATGGCAAAACGTTCCACCAGGAATGACCCAATGTCAAATTTTGAATTTATATTTTTTCCCGTTTTGACCCTGTGACCCTAAGTCGCCACCCCCTGGGGAATGCACCGGAAGTGAAATCCAAAAATCATTATATATTTCATGCGTCCCCAATGCTGATTTGCATATACAAAGCTTCATTCGAAAGATGTTTTTAATGTATGCCCGTAATTGCATTTAACGGCTTTTGACCTTTCGACCCCACCCCAGGGGTCAGGGCCAAAAGAGACACTGCTCTTGCATCTTCGTGCTACATGGTGATCATAACTACCAAGTTTGGGGAATTTCTGCACAACAATTTAGGAGGAGATAGCATCAGCATCAGGACGGACAGACAGACAGACAGACAGACGGAGCTGACTACAATATCCCCCTCCACCTCCCCCACTTTTTTATTTCAAAAAGTGTAAGGATAGCAATCCCAATTGTTTCGGATATCAGAATCAGTATTTCAATCATCGTTTTCGTTTTAATATTAAGGTAGATCATGTTGTATAATACATTACAGTACTGTACTTTATTTATGATTGAAACCGATTGTTTGCTATTTCACCCCATTAGGGGCTACAGGTTTCAGAGACGCTGGGTGAAGTTTGATGGAGAATACCTCGCTTACTATAACAATGAGAAGGTGACATCATTTCCTTCCCCACACAGTGTTTGCACAAGTGTTCGCAAAATATTCCTCTTGGTGCATTCTCCGTTTCGAGGGACAATCTTATGTTCCTCTCTGATCCGGCAAAATATTATTGGATGATGCAGCTGTATCCCCTGATTCCTTGAGCTATTGAACCCGTTGATGGAATCATCAAACCCTGGTTTCTCGAGCGGTTTCTTTTCGGCACAGAGGGCTTTTCCCCAACTTTTCAGCCCTTCTTTTCATCCGTTGGGATTTAAGTCATAGGTGTCGCATAAACCTGCTGCTGGAACATTTTATTTTTTTTATTTTCTGTAGCCGGTGCCACTGTGAGCTGTCGATGCTCTGTTATCTTCCGTCGTGCCGCGTGATTTGACGTTAATCCAGAAGCTTGGATGCTTCCTGTTGATGTTGTTATCTCCCGCAAACGGTTCTGCTTTTGTTTTGTTTTCATTTTGAACGTCAGCAAACGCATGCACACAAACGCATGCACACACACACTGTTCTGCGTTTTCACGCACACACACACACGCACACACACACACGCGCACACACACACCCTGGCGGGAGTAATGCATTCGATCGTGTTTGTGTTTGTGTGTGTGTGTGTGTGTGTGTGCGTGTGTGTGTTCGTGTGTTTGTGAACAAGATATCTGGAAAAGTTCTGAACGGATTTGGATGAAAGTTGGTGGGATGATTGCCCTTGGGATAAGGAAGAATTGATTAGTTTTTGGTGAAGCTCAGGATATTATTCCGGATCCAGGAATTTTTTGAAGGATTGTTTACCATTGGAAGATAGGGCTCGTTTTTTTTAAACATTATCTTCTATGTATTCTATATTTAACATTGTGATATGAAAATAGTTTTCATATTTGTTGTAAATGTAGTTTAAACTCGTGGTTATGCGTTAGAACGGTGTATTTTGTTAGCAGCGTTGTCCTCAAGGTTCCTTTTTTTTTTTTCCTAATAAGGACATATTCTGTCATTTTAAAACCACCAATGTGTGTATTCGGTTTCCCCGTTTCATAAAATGTATCGTTTGATACGTATAATGCTTTAAAACGGTTTTTTTTTCGTTTTGTTTTTTACCTCAGAAGAGATATCAACATTTACCTCAGCGAATGTCAATCGCGGTGTCAGTATTTGATGAACTTATAAAGACTTAGGTGAGTTTATAAGTGTGACCAGCATGTGCACGGGATTCTTCCCAGAAGAATGAGTGGTCGCATTAGCTTGCACGACTTAAAATGAGCGAGTTTTGTTTTCACGTTTGGGCCTTTGGCCCAGTTTTACATGTTGTATCCCGAAGGAATGGAACGAACGTTTTCCTGGCTTACAATTTTATTTGAAGTCACACATGCCTCAAAATACACTCACTTATATGGAATTGAATGCTGAATCCGAAAATGTAAGTGAAATTGTCTTGTTTTTTTAAAAAACTATCTATATATTCTAAATATATATCTGTGCAGTGTCTGGCTTGTGTTGTCTTGTCTTGTGTTGTCTTGTCTTGTGTTGTCACTGAGCTACTCCCTCAAACTTTTGTGAAATCGTACTATTCCAACTTGACCCACGGCGGGAGTATGCGCTCCACTGAGTGGCGTTCTAGTTTTATAATTGCAACTACTTTAGGAAAGGAAGTATAATACTCTATACACTTACAAATATTATTGTTCTTTTGTTGAGAAATCATACGTAACTTTTATTCACGAGGCCACAAGTTCGTGATTACTTTTTATGCCTCCACCCCCGAAAGTGGCCCCAGAGGGCATTATGTTTTCGCATTGTCCGTCCGTAGGTCCGTCCGTACGGACTAAACCTCGTTTTTCTGAGCAACCACATGTCAGATGGAGACGAAACTTTCAGGGTAGCAGTGACACCCATGCAAAATGTTTTAATGTTAATTGTGACGTCATAGGTCACGTGGTATGGCAGCCATCTTGGATTAAACGCAAATAATTAAAAATATATTTCTCGGAAACCACTGAATGGAATTTTTTTTAAACTTGGCACATTGTCAAGTACTTCCAATGAGGAACAAAGGCATGATAATGATGACATCATAGCTGAAATGGTATACCAGCCAAAAATGTTTTAATCTAATTCCTTATTCTAAAAATTTGAAATTGCATGCACATGATCTATGACCCATTTGTATTGAAATATTTAATTTATGACATCATAGGTCACATGATTTGGCAGCCATATTGTATTTTACCGAAAACCTTAAAAGAAACATCTTCTCCCAAACCGCCAAATTGATTGACTCGGAACTTTATGTGTGTCATTGACTAGGTAAGGCGATTAAAAGATGATCACGAAAACAAAATTGGTCACATGGTGTGGCAGCCATATTGGATTGAAGGGAAATATTAAATAATTATATCTCTGAAACAGCTTACCCTATCGTTGCATAATTTTACAAATATCATCTAACCCCATTGTTGCATATAGTTTGAAAATGATGATGTCGTAGGTCACGTGGTTTGGCAGCCATCTTGGATAGAAAAATGAACCTTATACAGTCAACACGAAACTACACAAATGTGAACCCCTACCCATACATATGCAGAGTGTACATTTTTTAAGGTCATATGTCATGTGGTGTGGCAGCCATATTTGCTTGAAAGCCGATATTTAAAAAAAATCCCTTCTCTGAAACTGCTTCACCGATCGATGTGAAACCTGTCATGGCTGGTGAAAATGTGGTAATTGAAAGCAGCTGAAGCGATTTAAATCAAACTTGTTTATTTTTAGGACAGTGAATGAGGACATCTACCCGTTGTGGGACTATGCGGAGGCATATTGGCGACACAGTTGCCTTGCTCTAGTCTTTTATTTTACTTTATGCACATTAAAACTATCGAGTTTATTCAGTATATAGTGCAGAACCAAAACGGTGCAGAACCAAATTTATATAGAATGTTGAAAGGAGATATTTGCTAGGTAGGGATTTTTGTCTTTAGACTCAAGGTGCTGAAATATTTTTCCTGATTGCACTTCAGGCAGCAAGTCATCTCAAATATGACAAAATCTTCCCCAGTTTCTTTTCAAAACTTGTTTTGTTAAAGATGATCAAACCCGAGTTAATTACTTCCGCCACCAAAGGTTAGGTTTTCACCCCTGTCTGTCTGTTTGTTTGGCTCTTTCTGACTGTGAGCAGGATATCTCAAAAAGTTATGGATGAATTCGGAGGAAATTTGGTGGACAGGCTAGGTGTGTGACATAGATGAATTGATTTGATTTTGGTGAAGATCCGGATCTGATAATTTTTTAAGTGATTCTTCACCATTGAGACACGAGGCCAAAACGATATATAGCATGATATTTCAAAATGTGGTGATCTGTTCAAAACAAAAAGTTGCTAGCTGGATACCAAATGTAATCCATTCAGCCTGGCAGACGTGTGCCCTCTACTGAGTGATGTTCTAGTTTTGTTGTGTGCTTAGTGTGGGTTTGAGGTGTGTTTTTAAAGTTATAACAATTAAGAGTAATAATGCCTCCAATAATACGGCTACCGTAAATACATAACTACTATTTGGCAATGACAGGATAGCGTTAAGCATATAATGAGTTCCCTTATAAGGAATTTCAATGCAGGAGGAGGCCATTCAGCCCATCAAAGCGTGTGCAAGGGTTGCCAACTTATGGTTGTTTGTCCATGCTCTTCCCTTTTCTATGCCAAGCGCCAAGCAAGGAAGCAGCACGTACTATTTGTAGTCTTTGGTATGATTCGACCGGAGTTCGAACCATTATGCCACTGAGTCTTGTGAATTATACATCTTTTTTACACTCGATTGTATTTTCATATTATTCCTGCCACCTTGGTATTGCATTTCCACATTTAGAATGATAATATACTTGGAACAGAATTAAAATAATGCTTTATTCAGCCAATTGCTCAAATAAATGTCCTTGTGGTGGAATGAATCGGACCCATTAGGTAGAAAGCAATTGTTTTCTTTGTTTCATCTCGATGTGCAGGAGGTTTATTCAAAGGGCATTATACCCCTATGGACAATCAACAACGTGGAGGCTTCTCACAGCGACACAAAGTTTGACGTGAGAACGCCCAACAGGACATTTACCTTCCGAGCAGATTCAGACGGTGAGCGAAGAATGATGGTGGTCATTGATCTGACTGATTATCTGAGCCACTCCCTGAGCCACCTCCCCTTAACCCTAACTCCGTCCAATCCCTCCTCCCACCGCCACCTCTTTTTTTTCGTTCCTCTCTCCAAGTTTTCTGATCCACATTCACACTACCAAAATGTACTGCATGTCTACACTCGAAGAGTGTACTGCATTTCACTGCCGAGCTGTGTTTGCACAAACACTGCTCAAGCGTCTTTACCTCCGTGAATGGAGGTTATGTTTTCACCCCTGTCTGTTTGTGAACAAGATATCTAAAAAACGAAACGTTGTGGACGGATTCGGAATAAATTTGGTGGACAGGTTGTGTATGCGACAAGGAAGAAATGATTAGATTATGGTGAAGATTTGGATCTGAATCTGGATCCAATATTTTTTTAAGTGAGTCTTCACCATTGAGAGATAGGCCTAAAACCGATATACAGCAAGATGTATCGAAAAGTTGTGGACGGATTCGGACAAAACTTTGTCGACAGTTTGGGAGTGTGACGAGGAAGAATTTATTGAATTTTGGTGAAGATGCGAATCCGGATCAGATAATTTTTTTGAGTGATTCTTCACCATTGAGTGATCATACTAAAATACGCAATTTGGTGTCTGTCTGTCTGATGATTTTTTGACCGCGATACATTCCGTCGTTACGTATCCAATCTCAACGAAACTTGGCAGGAGGACTGAGGGTCACACAATGAAGGTTGTAGCGCATTCATAGTGCTAAAACTGATATATAGCAGGATATCTCAAAAAGTTGTGGACGGATTGGGACAAAACTTTGTAGACATGTTGGGTGTGTGACGAAGACGAATCAATTCAATTTTGGTGAAGATCCTAATCCGGATCCGGATGAGAGAATTTTTCAAGTGATTCTTCACTATCGAGTGATTGGGTCAAAAACGATATAACCACCTTTAGAGGCCATTTTTCCCCGCAATGCGGGGGTTGGCCTTTTTCGGGAACCGTGGTTGTTGTTGTTTCGGTCCCCTTTTTGAAGCAATGTTTTACGGCCGGATGCCCTTCCTGACGCCAACCCTTTTTGCCGCCTTTAACGACAAACAGGGAATTACCAGTGAACTGGTACTCAATTAGCCGACCTCGGAAGGATGACAGGCTGAGTCAACCCCCCTGGCGTTAATTCAGCAATCGACCGGGATTCTAACCCAGGATCCTAGGATCCTAAGCCGGCACCCTAGCCGCTAGCCCAACACCAGGGGGTCAAAAACGATATATAGCATGATATTTCAAAAAGTTGTGGACGACTTATGACAAACTAGGTGGAGGGGTTGGTTAGGCGACAAGAACAAGCTGATTCGATTTTGGGTCAGGTCCGGATCCAGATCGTGGAATACAAAAGGTAAACTGTTCAGCCTGGCCTAGATAAGCTCTCTACTGAATTGCCGTTCTAGTCTTACCATTGCCATTACACTATTGTCATCAAGTTGATCGCTGCTATAACTTGGTTGGTGAATATGTATGATGGTAAAGCGCGGCGTTACGCGCGCTGCTTGCGAGCAAGGAGGAAGCGGACAAGCGGTAACTTATAAGCGTCTTTATTTCAGGAGCTCACTGTAACACTGGCGCGCTCCGGGCTGCGCGCCCGGTGTATATCATGAGGCCACGCCTACCCCTCGGGCGTGGCCACCGCCCACTTGGTGCGCGGAATGATGTCACCACGCCAGTGGGCTTTTGTGTCCGCCACACGCGCCCCCCCAGAATTCCTGCGCACCTGGAGGGCCAGTTTGCGGGGCAGACGAATGACCCGGCCGAAGCGCCCCCTGGCGATCGGCGGCGTCCGGGGTGCAGGGATGCCCCTGGCTGCCCCTGGGATGGGTGCAGGACCGGGGGGCGGCGTGGCGGCGGGGCTGGGCGGTGCCGGGGGTCCGCCCGCAGGGGGGCGGCCCCGACGTGGGGGTCGGGCCACTGGCGGTGGATGGTCCACGTCGAGGTGGGCCGGCTTGAGGCGGTCTACCGAAACGCGGTCAGGAGTACCGCCGATGTCCAGGGTGAAGTGCTTCGCCCCGGTCTCCAGCACGCGGAAAGGCCCGTCGTACGGGGGCCGCAGTGGTGTCCGGTGGGCATCGTGGCGGACGAAGACGTACTCCGCCGTGCGAAGCTCCGGGGCGACGTGCGTCGGTGGGTGCCCGTGGCATGCCGTTGGCACCGGGGCGAACCTCTGGGCGGTCTCTTGCAGAGCGGAGCGCTGCTGTGCCGCGGACCATGGTGCCGTGGAGTCGGGGAGGAACTCGCCCGGCACCCGCAGCAGTTGCCCGAAGACCAACTCCGCCGCGGATGCGCGCAGGTCCTCCTTGGGCGCCGTCCGGAGGCCCAGCAGGACCCAGGGGAGCCTGTCGACCCAGCCGCCGTCACGGAGGGTGGCCCGGAGCGCGGCCTTCAATGAGCGGTGAAATCGCTCACACAGGCCGTTAGCCTGGGGGTGGTAGGCCGTGGTTCGGTGCAGCCGGACCCCGAGCCCCTGCGCGACCGCCCCCTAGAGCTCCGAGGTGAACTGGGGGCCACGGTCGGACGAGATGTCTGAGGGGGCGCCGAACCGGGCGACCCAGGTGGCGATGAAAGCCTGCGCGACATCGGCTGCCGTTGTCGACGCCAAGGGCACGGCCTCCGGCCACCGGGTGGTGCGGTCCACCATGGTGAGGACGTAGGTGAAACCCCGCGAGGGGGGCAGAGGTCCCACCAGGTCCACGTGGATGTGGTCAAACCGGCGTTCCGGCACCGTGCACGGGGCCAACGGGGCCTGGGTGTGCCGGTGCACCTTGGCGCGCTGGCACGCGAGACACGTCCTGGCCCAGCCGCGGATGGACTTCCGGAGGCCATGCCAGACGAACTTGTCGGCGATCAGCCTTTGGGAGGCCCTCGCGCCCGGGTGGGACAGGCCGTGGATGGCGTCAAACACCTGGCGCTGCCAGCCCGCGGGCACGATGGGGCGAGGACGCCCGAGGGAGACATCGCACAAGATTGCCGCGCCCGCGCCGTCGAACGCCACCTTGGTGACGCGGAGGCCCGTGACGGCGGTCCGCAAGGCCTGGACGTCGGGGTCAGCGGCCTGGTCCGCTGCCATCCGGGCATAGTCGATGCCGAGGTGGACTGCGTGGGCGACGGCCCGGGAAAGGCAATCTGCCACCGGGTTGTCCTTCCCCGCGACGTGCTGGATGTCCGTCGTGTACTCGGACACGGCCGAGAGGTGACGCTGCTGCCGGGCCGACCACGGCTCGGTGACCTTGCCCATCACGAAGATCAGCGGCTTGTGGTCGACGAAGGCAGTGAACGCACGGCCCTCGAGCAGATGGCGGAAGTGCCTGACCGCCAAGTGAAGCCCGAGCAACTCACGGTCGAAGGTACTGTAACGGCGTTCGGGCGGGCGAAGCTGCCGGCTAAAGAACGCCAGCGGTTGCCAAGCTCCACGCACCCATTGCTCGTGCACCGCGCCCACCGCGTAGTCCGAGGCATCGGTGGTGAGGGCGATCGGTGCATCGGGCGCCGGGTGCGCGAGCATGGTGGCGTTAGCCAAGGCGAGCTTCGCGCCCGTGAACGCCGTGTCCATCTGCTCGGTCCAGGTAACGTCGCCTTTGCCCGGCTTACCTCGGAGAGCTTCGTGCAGGGGGCGCAGGAGCTGGGCGATACGGGGCAGGAACCGATGGTAAAAGTTCACCATGCCCAGGAACTCCTGCAGCCCTCTGATCGTGCGGGGGCGCGGAAACCCCTTCACTGCCTCCACCTTGGCCGGCAGGGGGACGGCTCCGTGCCTGGTGACACGGTGCCCCAGAAAATCGATTATGGTGGCGCCGAACCGGCACTTTGCGGGGTTCACAATCAGGCCATGCTGGCCCAGGCGTTCGAAGAGCGTGCGGAGGTTTGCGTAGGTGCTCTTCGCGGGACGCGCTGGCGACGAGGATATCGTCCAGGTAGACGTAGACAAAATCCAAGTCACGCAGGACGCTGTCCATCAGTCGCTGGAGCGCCTGAGCCGCATTCTTCAGACCAAAGGGCATGCGCAGGAACTCGAAGAGTCCGAATGGCATGATGACCGCCGTCTTCGGGACGTCCTCCGGCCTGACGGGGACCTGATGGTAGCCGCGTATGAGGTCCACCTTCGAGAAGAAGGACATGCCCGCCAAACGGGCGGAAAAGTCCTGAATGTGGGGGACGGGGTAGCGGTCGGGAGTCGTGGCGTCATTGAGACGGCGATAGTCCCCGCACGGTCGCCATCCCCCGCCGGGCTTCGGCACGATGTGCAGCGGCGACGCCAAAGCGCTCTCTGAGTGCCGAACGATGCCGAGTCGCTCCAGGGTAGCGAACCCCGCTTTTGCCACCGCCAGCTTCGTCGGCTCGAGGCGGCGTGCCCGGGTGTAGACCGGTGGCCCGACGGTGGGGATGTGATGGGCCACCCCGTGCTTGACGGCCCCTGCCGAGAAGGTGGGCCGCGTGAGGGCCGGGAAGCCGGCGAGGAGGCGGGTGAATGCGTCCGCTGCCGGAAGCGTACAGACCAACGTGGCCGGAACCAAACCGTTCGGCAAGCCGCTTGGCAAGCCGCTCGTTGAGCTGGGCAACGCACAAGCGAGCGAGCTGAACGTCTCGGCCTGGACAAGACGTCTGCGCTTGACGTCGACCAGGAGCCCATTAGCGCACAGGAAGTCTGCGCCAAGCAGTGCCATGGGCACGTCGGCGGTGACGAACGTCCATCGGAAAACCTGCCCTCCGAACCGCAGAGAGAGGCAGCGTTTTCCGTACGTACGGATGGGCGTCCCGTTCGCGGCAAGCAGCGCGGGGCCCCCACCCGCGGCGTGCTTGTCTGACGTGCCGGCGGGAACGACACTCACCTGCGCTCCCGTGTCGCACAGGTAACGGCGCCCGGAGAAGGTGTCCGTTATGAACAGCAGGCTGCTCGAACGGCCGGCGCTCATCGCCACTATTGAGCGCCGGCCCGGGCGTTTCCAGACCTGTTGAAGGGGCATGGCGGATGACACTGCCGAGCTTCGTGGCCGAACTTGGCGTGGAACTAGCACCAGGTGGTGGAGCTGGAGGAGCGCGGCTGGCTCCGCCAGGCCGGTGGAGTTGGCGGGTTTCCCCACGGTGGCGGTTTTCGCCGCGGCGGTGGGCGGGGCGTGGCGGCGGTCACGAGGTGCGTATCAGCATGCTGCGTATGCTGTATAAGCTGATGCTGTGGATCAGCAGCAGCATCAGCAGCATCAGCCACGCGGGCCGTGACGGCCACGCCGACTCTCGCCCGCGTGTCCGAAGCGGCGAAGTACTTGTCCGCCTCGGCCGCCAATGCTCGGGGTTCCGTTAGCCCGGTCCCGGCCAACGCGAGGCGAACCTGCGCTGGAAGTTGGCGACGGAAAAGCGCCCGGAATAGAGAACCGGGGGCTTCGTCGCCCAACAGTGACAGCATGTGGTCCATTCGGACCGACGGGCGCGTGTCACCGAGCTCGGGGAGATCCAGGAGGCGGTCGGCCCGTGCGTCGTCCGTGAGGCCGAACGTGGCTAGGAGTAGCCGCTTGAGTGCCTCGTACTTGTGGCCGTCCGGTGGGTGGCGAAGGACGGACACAACTCGAGCGGCCGTGCCGGGCCCGAGGGAGGCAACGACGTGGCAATAGCGCGTGTCATCGCCGGTGAGGCGCCGAAGCTGAAATTGGGCTTCGGCCTGGACGAACCAGACTTCGGCCTGAGCCTCCCAAAATTCGGGAAGTTTGATGAAGTTGGCCATGGCAATGGCATCGCGTGTGGAAGGATCGCTCCGGCAGATCCAACGTCGAGGGGGTCACCAGTAAAGCGCGGCGTTACGCACGCTGCTTGCGAGCAAGGAGGAAGCGGACAAGCGGTAACTTATAAGCGTCTTTATTTCAGGAGCTCACTGTAACACTGGCGCACTCCGGGCTGCGCGCCCGGTGTATATCATGAGGCCACGCCTACCCCTCGGGCGTGGCCACCGCCCACTTGGTGCGCGGAATGATGTCACCACGCCAGTGGGCTTTTGTGTCCGCCACAATGTCATCAATTTGCTTTGTGATGATGTATGATCAATTTGATCGCTTATTATAACTTGGTTTGTGATGTAAAGGTAATGATGTTGCTTTGTATATCTCACCCTTCCCCCCATATGATTTCTCCTTTAGGAGTAAAGTGGGAGTGGGTGGCTATCCTCCACAAAGCCCTGCAAGATCGACTCGCAGCTAACCTTCCGGTCGGCCTTTCGGTTGTTGAGAAGCACGGCACACTTGAACTGAAGGGCTGTAGGAGACCACTTTACCTGGCTGTGTCTGGGGAGAGGTTGTGGCTTTACAAGTCATTTCAGGTAAATTATATGGGTGTGTAAAAACCAGTTGTAATAATAATTATAATAAAAAATAAAATAATAATAATAAAATAAATGTTTAAGTAAAGGTTGTGTGAACTGATTTCTTGTCAGGAATTATTTGTATTGGATCTGCTTATTTGACAATTCTGCTCATTTGACAACTCCCTCTCAGTTTGCGTGTAACCCATTTCTTGGCCTTTTGTCACATCTCCGCTCTTTGATGCCTTCCTTTTCCTGCCTTTTAACACCCACCCTAACTCCACCTGGCCATGCTCTTCCCTACAGTTTTTCAAGGTGTCCTTTAACCGGCATTAACCTATTGCATGATGATGGTCTCGTGGTAAGATCATTGGACTGATGTCTCAGATGTTGCCTGTTAAAATGCAGCTGAAGGCAACAGTATGAAGGATTTCGATTCTCAGCTTGGTGGTGAACAGCTGTGTTTACAGTTATTATTACAGTTTGTTGTTTACAATTATTTTGTTTTTTATTCTTTACAAATTATTGTTTTGTTTATTGTTTAAATTATTATTATTGTTTACAATTATTATTATTATTGTAAAATTATTGTTTACAAACAAAACAGTTTACAATTATTATTACAGCTGTGTGTCGGGTTGTTTGTAAAAACCTACCTGGCACAATAATGACCCTCAGGAAGGAAATAATCTTTCTGCCCCACCTGCTCTGGTTCACATATAATGCCAATCTACACATTGTGGTTGACCCTTTATACTGTAGTAGGAGCAACTTCTAATGAGCACTGAAGCACTACCTATGAAAAGGCAACATTGCCCAAAATAGTCTGAACCCAAAAATGATAGTACCTTTTTTTATCCGGGTTGTCTTTTGTTCTTCATAGCTTCCGACCCCTTCATGACTGTTCGGTACTTTCATAGTCTGCTGTCTCCATCATCCACTGTCCTTAGCTCTACCATGAGCTTCGATGCAGGACAAACTAACACAGTATATGAGGTCACGGCATAATGATGCAGATGGTCGGATGGGAACTCACCATCAAACAAGCTGCTCACCTGAACTTGTGCAATCGATGCAACATTCTTCTCTATGTATACATAGCTACTGCTCATCATGTGTTTCCATCTGCCGCCATGTAACATTCCATCAGGCTGATATCCAGGCCACAACACGCAAAGCCTTTATCCTGCGATGCGAGTACTGTTGGAAAAATGCCAGGACCTAGACTCCTAGAGTATAGGGAAAAGGATCTTCCTGGTGGATCTTTGGGTACAATTATGGGAAAACTTCTAAGTGACGAGCTCTCCATCCTCTTGTGATTTGCTGTTCATTTAAGTGGTCCTTTTGCGGCCTGCTGTCTAATTCTGCCTAGGGTTGCCACAATTTGTGGACCTGCCTCCACCTGCTATCCTAGTGCTCTCCGTCTGGCATTGTGAGCCTGTCACGAATACTTGCCCGACCGGTCGAGCTTGAAAATGCCGTTTTACTTGTGGATTCTACAATATTTCTTCTATCACAATGGCTGTGTAAAAGGTGAGTTAATCACGCGACGATGCTCACACTGGGCCCGTGCATGAAGGATGAAGTCACCATCAATAACTTTGGAGTCTCAATCGAGCGAACCTCTTTGTCTTCTCATTGTCACTGCAGCCATCGTTTTCTTTCACGAAGATGATCGAGGAAATCTGAGATGTAAGCCATGTTTAGAGGATCCATGACCGTGTGAACGTGTGGGCTCAATGGAGTTGTTTCGTGGGTGGCACTCGTCAGCAAGAACAGCAGGAAACTGTCTACAATATCGTTCTGACACCCACTCTTCCGAAATGCTATGATAGCACAACTCACCACAGCTGTCATTTCTATTTTGGCTTTCTGCTAAACTTTCTCTATCATATTTATATCACTTTACTACTCTTTTCTTTTTGTGCATTTTGCAAACTTTACAGTTTTGGTACTTTTTTGTGTGGTGAACAGACACCCCTTATGACACCTCTCCTTTTCCTTATGACACCTCTTTTATTCATTTCCCACCCCCCCCCCTCCCCGCCGCCCCCTCCTCCTTCCCATGTCTCCTCCCCCCAAGCCCTTTCCCTCCCACAGATCTCCCGTTGTCCCTGCTCTCTGCTGTTGTACTTGTGTGCTTCCCTCTCACTCCCCATCTTGTCTCCCACTCCCTTTATTGTATGTTTTGTGTGTCCGTTTTTTTTGTTTTTTTTTGTGATTGATGTTAGTTAGCTCTTACACGAGCCTCGATCTTGTATACAAAAAAAAACAAAAAACTCTCGAGTTTGCTTTATTTGTTTGTACACCATCTGTTCGAGTCATGTAAAATGCTTTTGAGAACTGTGAACAAAACATGAAACGTACCTCTAACTGGATCGGCCGTGCGTTTACTCGAACGGACATGAGCAGGCACGAGCTATAGCTTCATGCTTCCACATGTGACGTTGTACAATAAATCGAACACACAGCTGTGCATATTGTTGAACTCGTGGTGATCACTTTCATTATTCATTGATCATTGATCATTTCATTTCGTGAAGCGAAAAGCGGGGTTAAGCATTCAGGTACGTACGTACGTGTGCTGTGTGCCGTACTTGTGCTGTGTCTACATTTTAAAAATTCATTTTCTCGGCAACCGTTGGTCCGATTGACATGAAATTTTCACCATAGGATGGCCTCCTCCTGTAGAATATTTCAATTATTATTATGATGTCGTAGGTCACGTGGTACAGGCGCTATCTTGGAAAAACTTCACACTTCTATATCTCTGAAACCACTCCATATAAAAAATTGAGACCTGGCTCATTGTCAAGTACTCCCCATGGGGAATAAGATGTATTATTGATGGTGTCGGTTCCTTCGTTATGACGTCATAATTCGACAAGTACAACACTTATCGGATCATTATTTTTTTAAATTTCAGCAATTGTTGGTCTGATGGATACGAAATTTTAACCATAGGAGCGCCTCCTGCTTTCAAATATTTTAATGGTAATCATGACGTCATAGGTCATGTGTTACAGGCGCCATCTTGGAAAAATCGAGAAATGTTGCACCTCTATATCTCCAAAACCGCTGCACGGAAAAAATTGAAACATGGCTCATTGTAAAGCACTCCATATGGGGAATAAGTGTTGTTAACGATAACATCATTGGTGCCATAATTATGACGTCATAATTAGACAGGGAAAACGCTTGGTCTGATCAGTTTGAAATGTATTGAGCGTGACCTATGCAACAATTATATTAGAGAATATAAATGTAAGATGTCATCGCTCACATGGTCTGGCAACCATATTGGATCAAAGATTTAAAAAAAGTTCAAAAACAGAAGAGTTGGCTTGCAATAAGTTGACTGTGCAGGGTAAGTACTCTATGAATACCATCCAGTTGTGAATGCCTTCAATTGGCACAAATGACCTTTTCTTCATCTACCTCAATTTCCCTGTTCAGTTTGAACTTTTTGAAGTAATGAAGCATTTTGATGAATTGTCATTTGTTGTTACTCTTGTTGAATTAATTGTTTTTTATAATCCTTTTATTTTGCCAGGATTTCCAGGTGAGGGTCGGGATAACCATGATCGAAATGAATGTGGCCATGGTGAAAGACTTAGACCGGCGAACCTTCGAGCTCACGACTCCTTACAAAACCTTCAGGTACCATTTTGATGGCCGGGTAGAGGTAAATGCTTGGGATTTTGTTTGGTGCTCTTATGGGCGGCCGTGGCCCCATGCTGGTTTAATGTCTCCTGTGAATAGTGACATTGCTCATGAAACAGCACCCTCTTGAGGCACTGCAGCTGGCAGCACCAATAGAATATAATCCAAGGCTGTTTGTCAAAAGCGCATATTCTGCGCGAAATTAATCTATAATAATGAGATATTTGGTGCAAATTAAATGCAATGGTATACACACATCATGGCACCAGCAGTTGCAAAAGCAACCCAATCATGTGATCTTTGTGTCAGCTTCACGGCAGAGACGGACAAAGAAAAGCAGGAGTGGATGGAAGCTTTGAGAGAAGCCACGTCCGAGGCTCTTTCAAACTCGGAAGTCGCCGAGAGGATCTGGTCCAACGACAGTAACCGCACATGCGCAGACTGTGGAGCGGCCAATCCGGCATGGTCCTCCATCAACTTGTGTGTAGTTATCTGCAAAATGTGTGCAGGTGTGTCCCGTTATCTTCTCACTCACTGTCACCTGCACCTCCAAGATAATATAACGACACGTTTTTCCTTTTGGAGGTTTCGGTCAATTCTGCTGCAACTTTCGTTCAACCTTAACACACCGTTGCTTGTTGTTTTGTCTGCTTTGAAAAGTACTTTGCTTATACTAAAATGCACACCTGTTTGTCTGTCTCTGTTTGTCTGACTGCGACACATTTGGTCGTTACTTATCCAATCTCAACCAAACTTGCCAGGGGAAGTAAGGGTCATACGACGGAGGATGTTGTGACTTCATTTTCCCCCCTCCCTAAGGGACTTTTCCACCTGGGACGAACTCCATGTTAAGATGTATAAATACCTTATCGTGGTGTTTCATGGGACACAATATTACTGGAAGTAAAAAGTATTATAACCACAAACTATTCAGTCAATTCTGTACAATGTATGCCTATCTTTTCAAACAGTCCTTACTGTTTTTTATTCTAAACTTAAATAAATTGGAGGAAACCCATTTGATGCTTATCACATCATCCACAGACTAAAAGACCTGAGCCATCTTGACTTTGCTAGGCCTCCAGGTAGGCCACAAGTTTAAAAAAAAAAAAATTTTTTTTTTGTATACAAGATCGAGGCATGAATCATTACATTAATAATACTATTAATAATAGTAAGAGGTAACAATAATAGTAAGATTATTAATAGTATTAATATATTTAAGTATTAATAGTATTAATATATTATAGTATTAATATATTAATATATTAATAGTATTAATATATTAATAGTATTAATATAATTAGGTATAATATTATTAATAGTATTAATAATAGCAAGAGGTAACATTAATCACAAAAAAACACGGACACACAAAACATACAATAACGGGATTGAGAGACAAGATAGGGAGAGAGAGGGAAGCACACAAGTACAACAGCAGAGAACAGCGACATCGGAAGATCTGTGGGAGCGAGGGGGCTTGGGGGGACGAGGCATGGGAAGGCGGGGGGAGGGGGAGGTGGGAGAGGTATAAAACACATGGACTCTGACCACATATTAGTCAATAACCACATATTTAGACCACATATTTTAAACACAAATTAGTCAATTCCGTCTATAGAGTATAATTAATTCGATCTGTAGAGTATAATGAAGTAGAAAAGGACTTTGATGAATAGAAATGGAACTCAACTACGTATATACAGTTGGATCCCGACATTCGCATTCCCAACGTTCGCGAGTTCCGCATATTCGCAGTTGATAAATTGCGACCTGCTTCTACATTTGCGGCTCTGTATCTTGTGTAGTCACGGTTTTTCGCAGATGAAATTTTTTTTTTCATGAGCCGTGAGCATAACACAGTTTTAAAACCCATCTTTCACCAGCCATGCACAAAACAGCTGGACATACATCTTCCACAAGCCATGAGCATGACCTGCTTATACATTCGCGGCCATGTGGTTCACAGCTTTTCGCAGCCACATAATAATATTTTAGCTGCGCTATAAGCGAGCTTCGCGGGATGTCCCACCATTTGCGTAACACGTCATCCCTTGCAAGTTACTGTACAGGATGAAAACACTCCACTGCATCTGTTAGTGCAATTAGCTGTCCCCCTTTACTGCAATGAAGCAATGGCATGGCACACATTCGCAGGATTTTCCTCGACATCCGCAGGATTTTCCTCGACATCCGCGGGATTTTCCTCGACATTCGTGGGATTTTCCTCGACATTCGTGGGATTTTCCTCGACATTCCTGGGATTTTCCTCGACATTCATGGGATTTTCCTCGACATTCGTGGGATTTTCCTCGACATTCATGGGATTTTCCTCGACCTTCGTGGGATTTTCCTCAACATTCACGTCATTTTCCTCAATATTCGCAGATTTTCTGCGAATCACGAACTGCTGGGAACCTATCCCCCCTTTTTCAATTGAAACAATGCCCCCACATTTGCCGTTCCAACATTTTCCAGGAAATTATCTCCCGCAAATGTCGGGGTCTGACTGTATATACACGTACAAATTACCCACCACCTCCCACCCTCTATGCTGGCCGCTCCTGTAGAGAGTGGGTGCTCCTAGTTGATTTAAGTTTGCAAGATTTAAATTCGTGGTGCTTTTGTTCTTTTTTTTTCACAGGGCTAGTGTACTACACCTGTGGGCAGATGTATGCATCTAGTGCTGTAGTAGCGTGCGATGTGGTTTACCACTCATTGCTTTTAGCTACAGCCGCCGGATAGCTCTGCGAGCGAAAAGAAGGCCTACTGTGTAAGCCCTTCCTTCCTGCATATGGCCTCCACCCTTGCCAAGACTTTCAGACTACCTCCTAGTGGCGCACCATGGCAACAGTGCTCTTGAGAGCACTGGCTAAATGTCTGGAGGATCTCGGAGTAGGTTGGTACCCTAGATGGAAGTGTGCTTGGTCTCCATTGTGAGGACTTGCTGTGACTCACCAATCAAACCAGGGAAGGTGGAGCTCGTTAGCCTTGGTAGGCAGTCCACCTTGGAGAAGGAAACTCTGATTGCAAATCTCCCTGCTGCCTTGCAGAGTATGTCTCTTTAGACAAAGGCTAGGCCCATAGCTGACTCTGTGGTGGCGTCAGGAAGGGTATCTGGCCACAAAAAAACATGCTTCAAATAATATGCCTTTTAGTGAAGTGGCCATTAGGTGAATCAGGGCTTACACCTGTAAGCATGGAAACGGCCGCAAAACAACGACGACGATGATGATGATGATGATGATGATGATGAAGAAGAAACACATGTACCACATCTTGATAAACATCTGAATTTGCTTTGGTTGTACTTTGTGCAGATCATGCATGTGGTTATCAATGTCCTTATCACTCGTCCATCAGTAGGCATAGTATACTGCTTAGAGAACACCGTTCATGGCACACTGCATGGTACACCGCGTGTGGTACTGTACACCACCACTTTAGCAATGGGATCACATCATTAAATTGATAACTGTTGTGTTTAGTCTAACTTTATTAATGTAGTTTGCTAAGTGTACCAAACTCAGGCTTCCAATTTACGTGAAGATACAGTTGATAGTTTCAGGAGGAATTTTTCATCCTTCAGCTGGTATGAAAATGCTGGTTTTGATTAAACTGTCACAGTGAACGAAATCGGTGTAACTAATAGCTCATTCCATTGCCATATGATATGCAACATCTGGTTCACAGACGAACCTTTTTGTAAAGTCTTCAAATTTCATGTGTGGCTGGCCGCATGTAGCACGTGGGACGCTGCACATGGTATACCACCTGTGGCATGCCGTCCATGGCATGCTGCACGTGACATGCTACACATGACACGCCGCACAGTGCATGCTGCAAATGGCACACTGCCGAAGGCATGACGCCGATGGCACGCCGCCGATGGCACGCCGCCGATGGCACACCGCATTGCACACCATATGGGACACCGTATGGGGCACCATATAGGGCACCGGATGGGAAACCACTTGTGGTACACTTATCATGGCACATTGCATTGTACACCACTCGTACGCCACTTGTCGTACGCCACTTGTCGTACGCCGCTTGTCGTACGCCGCTTGTCGTACGCCGCTTGTCGTACACCGCTTGTGGTATGCCGCTTGTCGTACGCCGCTTGTCGTACGCCGCTTGTCGTACGCCGCTTGTCGTACACCACTTGTGGTAAACCTCCTCTGGCACACCGTCTCTGGTACACCCTAACCGTTAGCATAACTGCTTTACATGACTCCAAAGCACGTGAAATTAAAACTTTTAAGCACATTATTTAACAGTTGATTGGTTATTACTTTAAAAGACGTAATTGATTATGATTTTTGTTTACTCCTTGGTGATGAAGCAAACAGAATGTTTCAGTTTAACTTACGTGATGGCATACATTTTTAAAGTATCTGCTCTGAGAGATCGGCAGTGCGATTCCGACCCCAACTTAGTCATATTTTAAAAATGGTACTTGCTGCTCCTCATTTTGCACTCGGCAGTTAATAGAACACCGACAAATCCTATTGGTTGGAATCAATGAGGAGGAGGAAATTCCTCTTTTATTACTCCGCTGATTGCAGAGACAAAAGTGACGTTAAAAAAAATGGTGACTCTGGTTATGTCACTTCCACCCAAGTTTAGTGGCTGTCTATGTCTAAAATCAAGTCCAGTATTGTATTGTCTAATGTACTTATCTGCATTAGTGAGCATGATTTGTGTGGCTACTCTTCCACCAGCCTTAGTCCCCAATAGGAAAATATTTTTCAGCCGAAAAAAACCTTATGTTTTGATATTTTCAGATTGTTTTTTGGACATTTTTTGAAATATTCCGAGTTGTGGAGTTTCAGAATATTCTGAGTTGTAGAATGTCCTTTTCTTTTTTTTACTACCTTTCCTACAAACTTGTGGACAATGTGTAAGGCTCATGGAAGAGCATTTGCACACACATGCAGACAACACAGGATTTCTCTTTTTTAACGGCGTGGCCAGTCGGGCAACGTACCCCTCTGGAACAGCGTGGAATGATGAATGATGCTGTTTGGAATGAAAACATAAGAGATATTGAGTTTAAAGCAGAATGAGGAAATGACGTAAGGGTTTCCATCCGCGACATTCGCGGATTCCCCATTTGCAGTTTCACCATTGACTGGATATAGCAACATTCAGACTGGGAACGTTTTTTTGTCCAAGTCCTTCAACAATCCTGCTTGTCAATGCCTGACGTTCGACTGAAGGTGCCACAGGAATGTGGAATTTATTGAAAAATATCTTTTTTTTACTTACATTATTTTGCCCCACCCAGGTCATAATATGCTCTTCAACTAAAGTATCAAACAGGCCCAGCTATGCCGTTGTTAGACTATCGGTCTTGTTAACATGATACAAATATATAGCCTTTAACCTTTATGGAAGTAACCTCATGGAGAACTATGTATGCCTGTGGCGCCCTCTAGTGGCATTGCTTTTCTGTCCGCAGTCAGCAGGACCACCCCCCGCCCGCCCCCTGCCCCCCCCCCCCCACCACTTTCCTTCCTCCTACAGCACAACAACCCACACAAGGTTTATCCATGCTTTATCCTCTAAACCCTGATCTTCAACCAAGGAAGCAGCACATACCATTTCTTACAAATCATCTCTGCCTGTTGAGGCTGGAATGCTCTAAGGCAGTGTCTTTGGCCTAGTCTTGTTCCTCATCTTCATCAACGATATTTCTAATTCTCTGGAAAACTCTCCTTATCTTTTTACTGACATCACCACCCTCTGCCATATCATTTCTCATCCTTCAGATAGGCAGGCAGCAGCCTCTTTCCTCTCTGCAGACATTGATAAAATCAGGTACTGGTCCAACAATTGCAATATCAAAGGGAGGCGCAAAGCATCCCTCCCTTTATATATGGATCGTTTCTCTGAATGTAACTTTAACATGGGGACTGAAAATATGTTTCTCGGCTTCTACTGGACGAAATCAGCTGCAAATTTCAGAAGTAAATGCTTTGTACATCGAGTTAATATGTTCCAAATTTCAGCAACCTCTGTTTCCGCATTCTTGAGTTTTATTTGGAAAACCCTCAAATTCACGTTGGTGTTGTCCTTCAACTCCGACATATCTCATACTCTCACTCTGATGTGTCTACAAAAAAATTCTGGCAAACCCACCCAACTACCTCATTAACAAACCTTTTGAAGAGGTTCAGTCCCTCAAACTTCTGGGCCTTATGGACAAACTACATATCAGAGTTGACTTCCAAAGCCAGCCACATCCTCTGTTGTGCTAAGTCTTTCCTTGACAAATCCAAACTTCGAACAACTACAAAGCTTTCATACACAGCTCGCTAGAGTGCTACTCTCCTCATTGAGCTGGCGCCCCCGCCATATGCATTGCACATCTCACTGCCGTGGAAACCAAGGCCCTGGAAATCATTGAAATCTCTCGTGATGGTCAAATCTCTGGGCATGTTACTCCAGCATCATGGCCAGGTTTGTGGCCTACTACCTCCTTTCTGGTCTTGCATGCTCTGCCCTTTTAGGTTTCTGTCACCCCCACTCCCCACCTCCTCCTCCAGGTTCTCTAAGGCATACATGGTCCGCCAGTAACACACTTCAGGTGAAACTCCCAAAATCCAGGATCACTGCTTACCACCACGCAGTTCCTTTTTTCTCTCGCTTGTACAACCAACTTCCTCAGTCTGGTTGGTCTCAACCTTCCCTCTACATATTCTGGATGGCTTTCACCTCCTCCAAAGGTCACCCCTCCACCCACATTCATACTCACTGGCAGGTCCCACAGAAACTATGCATAATGTAAAATGTAACTTCAGCATTGTGCAAAGAATAGTTCATTGATTGACTCTCCCCATTTACTCCCACCCATGGCTTCAATCCCATCTCCACTTTATGTTTTCAAGCCCCCTTCCTACCCAAGTCCTCAAAAAGCCTCAAATCCCCTTTCCAGACTCTGTATCCTCTCTAACCTCTCCTCCCCTACACCCCCAACTCTTTGTCCCTCCTCTCTCCCACTTTATTCCCGTTCTTCAAAGCAAGAGGGCATTCTTACATCATTACATATTATTTCTTCATTACCTCATTAAAATGGTGGAATATTTAATCTCTGTCCTCTCCCCTCTCCATCTTATTAGTATGTCATTACCAAATTCACCGAAACCTTATTGAAACAGCAACAGCATGGTTCCTACATGTCGTGGTTTATTTACGTCGAAACAACTTCAAATTCACAATCTCGTGTGATTCCACCATCTCGCGATTCTTCAGTAAAAATAATGAATAGGTAAGCTAAATTATAAATAAAAAACATATAAGGATTTATTATATAATATACAACCGGAAATGCTCGGATAAAGACCTTTATTTGATGATATGATTTTTTGTGCCTCCACCGACTAAGTCGCTGGAGGTATTGTGTTTTTGGGTTGTCCGTCCGTCCTTCCATGATAGGTTTTCGTTACTGCGATAACTTGATCTTGGCTGAAGGGATCTTAGTCAAACTTGGTGCAGGTATGTATTATGATATAATGATGTAAGGATGAACTGATTAGATTTTGGGGTCATGAGGTCAAAGGTCAGAAGTCATGTGAGGTAAAAGTCCTGTTACCGTGATAACTTGTGAACCAGTGATGGGATTCTGCCCAAACTTGGTACAAGTATGTATAATGATGTAATAATCTGGGCAGAGGCATATCAGTCGACGTCGTGATGTCAAAGAGTGCCGTTCCTGTTTTTTTAAATAATTCCATATGATTTTTAAAAAAGTTTTATGATATGGGTAATATGGTCCCTGGTGGAGTATTTCAAGACAAAATCATTGGAAAGACAGTCAGACAGACAAACAGAACAAGTGGAAGAATTACTTTGCAATACATACATGTCCCCTACCGGTCCCATTGAATGTTCTTGTTCCAAGCAAAAAGGACATAACTCTGTGATAAATTGGTGAGATGCCCCAAAACTCAAACTTGTTCTTTAACTTATCATAAAAAAGCCATGTACCAAGTTTCAGTTGAATATGTTAACAGGTATGGGAAAAAGTGCAGAAAACCACAGGTGGGATGGACGGACGGACGGAGGACAGACAGACGGAGAGAAAACCTATAGTCCCCTCCTAGTAGCGACTAACAAGGCTATTATTTACATTGATGATCTTTTTACCCTCATTAACCCTCCCCAATCGCAGCCCTTCCTTTCCAGGATATAATGTTGCTGTTTTTTCTCTTTCTTTCTCCACCAACTTTTGTGTTTTTGTTCCTTGGCTGTTGCATCCCTCATTTTCCCTTTCTTTTCTTTCAGCCTTGTTCTTGGTGTGTATGAAGTTTTATCCTGCTTGTTCAGCTCCTGCATCCTCCTCCCCCCTCCCCTTACTCTCATTCTGCCCCTCGCCCATTCTGCCTCCAAGTGTCCCTCTACCCTGCTGGTGTTTCCCTCCCCTTCCCCCATTTTCCCTTCCACTGTGTTATTTCTGTTCTGTTGTGTGTTGTGTTCTTGCTATTCCATGAGCCTCAACTTTGTATGCAGAAAAGTAATATTTGGTAGGATTCAGCTGAGGTCAGAATCGAACTATAGCCACCTACCAGACTCCGACCACATGCTCTAACCACAAAGCTTAAATCTTAAGACAGTTTTTACGATTACGGTCATGTATTTGGCCTTCTTTTAAGTTGCCAAGATGGCTGTAAATGTTTCAAATAAGTGGAGCGCTTTCTGGGAACAGAGCGGACAAAGGTATTTGCCTGGTGTGCAGCACTGCGGGTGCCTTTGACTTTCGTCATTTCCATCCACATTGGCTTTGTTCCCTTGATGAATAATCACATGCAGAATGAAAGTATTTTTGATGGTGATTTACATGCTGTTTACAAAGCACTACTTACGCTATTTATTTGTTGTTTTTTAAATAATTTATCCTCTAATAGAGTTTGATGACCGTCGTCTTCACTTTATTTTTCATTTCGTTCTCGGTTCCTTGTTTATATACGTTTTGGTTTGCAGTTCAACTGAGTGCAAAAATGTCCTGTTTATAGTCTATACCTCGTGTCTCAGTCTGGATAATTCCTTACAGGCAATGAAGTTTACTTGTTGCTCCAGTGACTGCTCACAAGCACTATAAAATGTGGCGTTTTGTTATCCGAGCTTCGACTTGTGTGCCAGGTTCTTCCATGCCGAGGAAAGCCCACCCAATGTATGCACTTTTCTCTCCATCCCCGTGCAGGGCAGCACCGAGCGCTTGGGCCAAACATTTCTAAAGTGAGAAGTCTGAAGATGGACAGAAAAATCTGGACAGAGAACCTTATCGAGGTGAGACCAAATCGAGTTGAAATTTGTTATCAACTATTTGTTATCAAGCAAGATATCCGAGCCATGTTTCAAGCTCTGCCTTGGACCATTGGTCAATACCGAAATCGAAGGTTAGGCTTTGTAGAGATAGTTAGGACAGGAATTTGGAATTTGTTCAGGGTGCCGGCAACTTGTCTATGCTTCGCTAAAGACACCGTGGGATCTATACCGTCCACCAGAAATCAATTCTAGCAGATGGGACACCAGGCTTACTGTCCTTCCAGGGGATGGTGCACTTAATGATACAACAACCTGCCTGTGAAACACCATTCTGACAGTTTATAATCTGATTCCGATAAAATATCAAACCCAGACTATACGGCGTATCATATGCAGACCAGACCAGAATCTACCTTTGAGCTATCCTATTGGACAGTTTGAATGTTTTGGCACTAATAATGATCAATTTTGGTATCTTTCATATGAATGCTGGTTCCTTGAATAAATTCCATCGTCCATGCATGAGTATGGTTCCGGTTTTTTAAAATTGATCTTGGGCTCATGGAGGATCTTATACATACAGTGCCCTCCATGAGTATTGGGACGGTGAAGTCACATTTGCTATTATTGCCAAATAACCAAGAAATTTGTATTTGAGATCAAAAGATGAATATGAGGCAAGTGTACAGAAGGGGTCGGCTTTTATTTATTGGTATGTATATGGATATATGTTTTACCATTGTAGAACAACAGAACTTTTTATGTTCAATCCCCCCATTTTAGGTAAGCTTAAGTCCTTGCTCCTTGGTCTTCCGGTTAAGTCATGGTACCTGTGAGTGGGTTTCGGTTTGTGCTCTGGTGGCTTTTATTTATTTATTAGTATTAATTTCATACGAATCTCCCATCATCGATGCCCAGGGCTCCATATGAGCCTCCAGAGCCACGAATGGCCTTGGACTGGAGCGTCGACTTGGGAGCACGTAGGCCTACAATCCACATGCTCCTCATAGTGGGCCTCATCTCTGGTCCTTAATTATCCTCTCTGTCCTGCTCACGTTACCTCATAGTGGGCCTCGTCTCCGCTCCTTAATTATCTTCTCTGTCCCACTCACGTTACCAGATACATAGTCTTTGAATCTCCCATCATCCACGCCTAGGGCTCCACACGGTCCTCCGGAGACACAAACTGCCTCAGAGCGTCTTATTAGAGCATGTGGGCCTGCAGTCCACACGCGCATTGTATCCACTCCTTGATAGGTCTCACTGTCCCGCATGTACTGCCAGCACCCACTCTGCACTGCACCTTTGTCCTGTCCTTCCCCTCATTTGGCGGGGTTGTGGTTTCGGGATCACCATCAGGGGAACCATGCGATCTACATCGATATAGATTATTGTCTCGCATCTGGAATCTATATAACCTGCGAGGGTTGTTCCGGCTCATCTGTTCCTCGTCCTTTCCCCTGATCATTGTGCCTGCTCGCCTGTTCCTTGTCCTGTCTTCCTGATCGTCGTGCCTGCTTGCCTGTTCCTCGTCCTGCCTCCGGTTCATCGTGCCTGCTTGCCTGGTCCTCGTCCTGTCTCTCTGTTTCGCTACGTGATTTTTGTGGAAGAACTGAGTGATTTTAGTGGGAGAACTGAGTCATTTTTATGAAAAGTGAGTGATTTTTAATTTTGTAAGTTTCTAATTTTGTAAAATTATTGTGAAAAGCATTCACTTGTTGTAAGCTGAATACGCATGACATTAAGGTAGTAAGGAGAGTGCGACATAAGTAAGGGGAGGAAAGGGCATAGGTGGAGGAAGAGAAGAGGGATGGAGTTAGTGAATGCGGTGGGGAGAGGAGGAGAAGAGGCAGGGAGGGAGGAGTGGGGGAGGAGGGAAGAAAAGAGGGAGTGAGTGGGGTGGGGATGGGGATGTGTGCCTTGTAGGTGAGGGAGACGAGTCAGGTGGGGAGGGAAGAGGGGAGCGAGTGGATAAAGAGGTGTGTGTGTGTGTGTGTGTGTGTGTGTGTGTGTGTGTGTGTGTGTGTGTGTGTGTGTGTGTGTGTGTGTGTGTGTGTGTGTGTGTGTGTGTGTGTGTGTGTGTGTGTGTGTGTGTGTGTGTGTGTGTGTGTGTGTGCGCGCATTCTCACACACAGAATTATGATAACAGCCTAGGGTAGTAGGTCCATCATGTCAGAAAGGACCGCGCAAGGATTGTTGATCTGAACATCCCAAATTAATCAAGATGGTAGAAGCTCTGCCAGGCGGGCAGCATTTCAGGTGTGAGGTTTGGCTAGGTAGTTTGAATGTGGGATCAATGTGGGGGAGAGGGCTTGAGTTGGTGGAGATGATGCAGAGAAGGAGGTTGTAAGTGTTTTGTGTGCAGGAGACCATATGGAAAGGAGACAGGGCAAGGAGGTTGGTAGGAGGATACAAGCTGTTTCATGTGGATGTGGATTGGGATGGAAGGAGTAATGGCGTAGGAATAATAGTATCGGAAGAAATTAGCAAGCAGGTGCTCAGAGTGGAGAGATGGGAGGGTCAGATAGTTATGGCATAGTAGGTGAGACAGAGGCAAATGATTTGTGGTATGTCTGTATATGGCCCACAAACAGGAAGGACTGGGGTGGAGAAGCAGGAATTCAGGGACGCACTGGGCAGGATGATAGGAATGTTGATGAACGAATGTTGATGAAGGAATGTTGATGATGATAGGAATGAAAATGGAGGCGATTATGTGCATTGCGGGGGACTTTAACACGCATGTAGGAATAGCAGACCCGGGTGAAGAGGGATGTGTTGGTAAATGTGGTTGGGGAACAAGGAATAGAGAGAGGGTCAAGAGCTGGTGGCAGGGAATGGCATTGCCATGGCTGGTTCATTCTTTCAAAAGTGGGAAAGCCACAAGATTACCTATAGTAGTGTACAGCACAGAACAGAACTGGATTTTGTGGTGGTAAGGAAACGACAGCTGTGAAGGGTTAAGGATTGCAAGGCAGTGGTGGCAGAGCATGTTACCTCCCAGCACAAGCCTGTGGTGTTTTAGTGAGGATGAAGAAAAGGAATGAGGTTACAAGCAAGGGTCGAAAGGTTATTAGGTGGGTGACGTGTAGGGGAAACGTCACCGTAGAGTACAAGGAGAGGGTGAGGGCCAGCTATGAACAAGTTAAGAAAGAAGCAGAAGGTTTAGAGAAGGCATGGAAGAAATATGGTGAACCATTTAGGGGACTTTCAGAAGTTGTGTCGAAGGACGTCAGGAAAGGGTGCATCTTCAAAAAATAGAAAGCAGGTATGGTTGACGGAGAAAGTTGCGAAGGCAGTTGGTGAAAAGAAGGATGTTTGGAATTTGGAAAAGCATAGAGAAGATCAAAGATATAGAGAGGCAGCCGGATGCGGGGTTGCTGCACCTTTATAGGCAAAAGAAGAAAGCAGCAAGGAGAGCTGTGGATAAAGTATGGAATGATATGAAAGAGGAGGTGTACAAGAAGTTGGAAGAGGATGGTGGGAGGAAGATTATCTATAAATTGGCTCATGACGGGGATGAGGATAGCAAAGACATGAAGGGGGGCGGGCGGGCTGTGATTAAGGATGGTGGGGGAGGCTTGTGACAGAGAGGGGCAAGTTGAAGGTGTGTGAAGGATATTTCAAAGAGCTGTTGAACTGGGAAGGAAAGAAACAATGGCCACTTGGAGGTACCGAGTTATGTGGAGGGGAAAGTGGAGTTGGTGGGGATCATGAAAGAGGAAGTACAGATGGCATTGAAGAGGGTACAAAAGAGAAGGGTGCCAGGCATTGAGGTGTGTATGTCGTGGGTTTTATAAGCACCTCGTCTTAACTCGGACAGTTTACAAGAGATTTATTAACTACAGATAAAAATAATACAGGCATGGAAGATGCTTCAGTGGCGTTAGGACAGTAACGCCAGCATGGAGGACATCACAGTCATCACAATCGTGCAAAGCCCGCACCAACATCTGTCAGCTTCAACCCGTATTCGGTTTTATATACTTTTCTCAAAGATCAAAGGAATTCAAAACATCTCCCCAGTTTATCCCTCCCCAATTTCACAGACTGCCGCCCCGGAGAGAAATTGTTAGGACTGGACAGGCAGGGAGCTCATGGGGAAAGAATGTTTTGCAAGGTCAAACAAGAATTCGGTCAACAGTTATTTCTCTGAGCCAGACGATTTGACGCTCGTGAAGCAAAGTGGGCCACAGTGTGACGCTGCCATCACCAAATCAGGAGAGGGATTATATGAAATCCCTCACATGTACAGAGATGATAATTCCAGAGGGAGAAGTCGGAGTGGGTTGGACGAAGAAGATGTTGAATGTATGAATGAGAGAGGGTTCAGGAGTGGACGACAGGGTTAATTGTGCTGATATGGAAGGGGAGATGTTCAAGATCCATGCAACTGCAGAGGTATTACACTTCTTAGTCATGTCATGAAGGTGCTATAGTCTGGGATCCGAGACCTCAAAATTTGATTTTGAAGTGACACC
This sequence comes from Myxine glutinosa, assembly GCF_964187855.1. Lineage (NCBI taxonomy): Eukaryota > Metazoa > Chordata > Myxini > Myxiniformes > Myxinidae > Myxine > Myxine glutinosa. The sequence continues at coordinate 105,740,563 of NC_136272.1, forward strand.
CCTGCTATAAAATGTTTGACCCCTAGATCATGTCTGTGGGGGTGTTAGCCACCAGAAAAGTGACTTTAGCAAGGTAGTTTGGATTGCGCGAATTCTGTAGGGACGTTTTTTAACTTGGGGCGTCAACTGTAAAAAAGCAAGAAATTTAGGGGTAGGGGAAATTCAATTGACCATATATCCCATTATACAGGGGTGAGTGCAACAAATTACCACTCATTCTTTTTGTTATAAAGTTGGCTTTTATATGAAACATGATTCAACGTGATTGGACCATCCATGAGGTCAGCAGAGGTCAAAAGGTCACGGAAAGTGGGTTAAGCTAAAAGTTTAGCTCCTTTAGTAAATAAAATCACATTTTTCCTACTTCAAGCTCAATATAGCCAAACTTTTACACCCAAAATATGTTGTTTGTACCCCTCTGATGTTTTTGGGAAAGAAATGCCCCGACTGAACTTAACTTACTGGCATGTATGTCACTTTAGATTTGCATAACTTTAAAGAAAATCACCAAAATCGGGCATTCACACTATATATTTGCACGGTACTCTTCAACATGTTTTAAAACGACAAGTCATACCACATACTGTCTGGAAAAGTGTCATTACCTCTATTTACTCATCATCATCACCGTCATCAGTCAGAAGCCGTCCACATTTTTCTCTGTCGCCATTGCAGGCACATGCAATGATGCATGGTACTCCAGCTTTCGCACAAGGGCAATTCCTCAGGCAGTTCGGTTTCTTCTTACATTTGCAGTACTTCAACTTCGCAGCAGAAGGCTTTGATGGCTTGCTCTTCATGACAGGAATTAACCTGTCACCATCCACACTCCTGCCATACTCTTCAGGTGGAAGAAGCACTGGATTGCTGAGTGAAGCTTGCTTGTATAAGCTGATCTGACAAAGGCTCCTGAGAACGTGGAAGTGAAAAGCATCTTCTGTTGGAGGAAGGGAGCGCAGATCTAGTTTGCTAGATGCAAACAAGTGGGCGCGGAGCTTATCCAGGGATGAATACCCTGGCTTGCCGTAGAGATCACAAAAGAAGCTTCATGCTTCAGTTATCACCTGATCATGTGCAGAAGGTCCGGATTCATGTCGGATGAAATTGGACAACGCTGGCTGTTTGTCAACATGCTGGAGTGCGACTTTCACTGCTCTCTTCTTACCCCGTTTGAAAGGATAGCTCACCGAATCACAACCTGACAGAATGTAGGAGATGAGCAGTGTGTCTGTGAGTGCCAATACGTCCTTTCCAACTGCTTTGGCCAACTCATTCACCAAGTCATGGATGGGGAGGAACAGATCATCCTTTTCCACCCATAACTCAACAACGTTTGTCAACCGAGGGAAATGATACATTGACAAGACGATGATATCTGTATCTGTAGCCTGAATGACAACTACGCTGTTGTCACAGCTAGCAATGTGAGCAAAGATTCTGGTGTCCGCCTCCTCGTGGTTAGGGCAGTACAGCTCATCAACATTGGTATGTTCCGTCTGCGTCACACGAGTTGCCTGGGCGTTGACCCCAAGGACCAGGCAGAAGCCATCAGGCCAGGATGCCTCCTGGGACCAACGTGAAGCAAGATACGACAGCAGATTGGTCTTGTGACAAGGGTTTGACAGGAATGTGTTCCAATCAGGGATTTTCATGATGTCCGTTGGAACAAACTCTGGCAAGTTGGTATTTGACTCCCGTCTCTGGCGTTCATCCCCTTTTAGACTCTTTAACCCAAAATCATATTGATCGCCCACGAAATGCACTTCAGTGCAATGTCTGGGTTTCATGTTCAAGAGTTTGTTCCTGTACCTTTCCTGAAGTTGGTCAAATGTACTCGAACCAAGTGTGTTGAACCGCTGGATGAATGCCATTGCATCGACTACATAAACTGCATCAGATGCAGAAGGAGGCAACTCTTTTAACGGTTCCCATGACTCGGCAACCTCTGCCTGTAGAGTGGATAGATAGTTGGATTTGCAACCTTTCCGCATGGAAAATCCATTCTTCTCTGGCTCAAACAACGAGGGAGGGTACTCAAGCCATTCGTAACTAAATGCCTCAGTCCGTGCCTCATCACTCAGGTCCTGTGCGAAACAAAGTTGCCCTTGTCACTGCACTCTCCTCTCTGATGACTTCTTTCACAGTGTCCATCTTTTTCTTACTTTTCTTCAGATGCGTGGCGAATGTTTCTATCTTTGGTTGGACAATCTTGTCTGCATTCGTCGTCGTGGCAGCATCCATTGCCTCCAAGCCTAGACGTTTGGCATCTACCAGGGTAGTTGCTGCAAGAATCTGACCTGTGGATATGTTCATTAGTTTATCTGTCGCAAGTGAAGGATCGAATGGGTTTTGCATCTTCTCTTCCACGGTCCGTTTGATCTGCAACACGGCTTCCATGTCGTCTTTCCTCAGCTTCTCGTGGTGGTCAGATTGTGGCGAGGCCATGTGTGCCATCTGTTTTACACTTTCAGAGACAGAGGTCATGAACGGTAGAGCCTTGATGTACTTTTCTCGTGCTGATTCAGACTGTGTTATACCCTTAAAGAGGCTTGTTTTGCCTTCCCTATTGTAGGTCTGTTCAAGGGCAAGGTCTGTCCACACACCATTAAAGTCTCCTGCAGTCTGGTGAACTGTGAATTTGCCAGCTGCAAACTCCTCGTGCACTTCTGGTGCTGTTTCTGGAAGCTTTTGCATCTCACTGAGATAGATCGGAAGGCAGGACATGTACTTACTATGGCCGGAAGCAATGGTATAGGGTAGCATATTCTGTACCTCTTCTAAGTGCTGTTGCCACAGCCCAGCTCTCAGCATGGATGTAACGCCTTAGGATAAGCCCTATGTCTATGTACATGCTCCAAAGATGGGCTGTCACTCCTAATCCCTTCTCAAAATCTCCCCAGAGCGACTCCAGTGACTCTAGGCATTTCATGACTTCCTTCATGAGTGCAGCAAATTCGTCCTTCTCTTTCCTGTCAAAGGCATTTCTAAGACTTTCAAGCAGAGACGAAAGCAAAGAAAGTGTCTCCTCATTCTTCTCGAACAACCGCCATTTCTCAAATGCCTCCGACTTCAGCATGAACAATGCCTCACTCAACCATGAATGATAACGGACCATCTTATAATCATCTTTTCCTGCCATGACTTTATTGGCTGTACCTCGACCACAGATATCACTAGAAACCAGAATGTCCTCTATGCCACTCTCCATTATGAAAAATCCAATAGATCCCAAGAAGTTCTGGGCAATATGGAATCCTCCAAGTCGAACAATAACATCTTTGTACTTTTCCAATTCCTTCCTAAACAACCCCTTTACTATGTCATATATCGCCTGGTCACAAGTCACCACCGTCTTAGCCTGACCCATCTTAAGACTCAAGGAGACAAAGTAGTCCAATGAGGTCTGGACTACATCTGCGTTGGTTGGGTTTTGTGGAAGCAATGGTCCATAACCAATCTTTGTTTTCTCTGTATGTTGCCCAGAACTGTATTCAAAGAAGCTGCTCCATGTCAGGCTACCAGTGTCCTTGTCGTTTTCACCCGTCATCAACTGTGTTGGATACATCCTCAGTAGGAACCAAACGATGTTCTTGTCAGCTAGAAAGCAGGCGTCCCCCTTGTCATCATGAGGAAGTTCAATATCACGTAATGACCTAGCCTGTCTTCTGTCCTTCAGTGTCAGTTTACTACTTACTGGAACGAATTTGTCTGGTTCACTGATAGTCAGTTTCCTGGTTTTCTTAAGGGGCACTGCCCCCACTACCTCCCCACTTCCTTCTCCCTCAAATGTGTACTGATAAATTATATTTGCTGTAGCATCAAAACTACCACCATCTTGTGTCTCTGAATGGAAGTTTAAGGCTGAAGATCGATGGTAATCATAAAGATCAGCAAGAGTGAAGCAAGTTGCTGAAACAAATGTAGCATAATAATCCCTAGCACCACACAAAAGATGAAAAGCATCAACCACCACAGTAAACCATCACTATTACGATCAATATAGGCCAGAAACAGTAGAGGGATGCAAGGAACATATTGTGACATATACATATGTGAATTATTTGATAAAGGAGCTAAATTTCCAGCTTAACCCACTTTCCGTGACCTTTTGACCTCTGCTGACCTCATGGATGGTCGAATCACGTTGAATCATGTTTCATATAAAAGCCACATTTATAACAAAAAGAATGAGTGGTAATTTGATGCACTCACTCCTGCATTATGGGATATATGGTCAATTGAATTTCCCCTACCCCTAAATTTCTTGCTTTTTTACAGTTGACGCCCCAAGTTAAAAAACGTCCTTACAGAATTCGCGCAATCCAAACTACCTTGCTAAAGTCACTTTTCTGGTGGATAACACCCCCACAGACATGATCTAGGGGTCAAACATTTTATAGCAGGGGTGTCACTTCAAAATCACTTTTTTACACATTTCCAGGCCTCGGATCCCAGACTACTAGAGAGTGTTATGGACAGGAGATTAAGGAAATGTGTGGAGAATGAGATTGGCGAAGAGCAGCAGGGGTTTAGAAAAGGTAGAGGAATGACGGATGAGATGTTCGCACTGAGACAGCTGGTTGAGAAGGGGTTGGAGGTGCAAGGTGAAATGGCATTGGGATTTGTTGATGTGGAGAAGACCTACAGTATGACACTGTCTCGAGAGAGATGGTGATGGTGACACTGAGATGGATGGACGTTTCGGAAGCAGAAGTTAGGTTGGTGTGAGGGATGTACAAGTGATCGAAAGGAAGAGTTTTGGTTTGTCCTGGGATGTCGAAGGAGTTCAATGTAAACATCGGTTTGAGTCAGGGAAGCGCTTTTGGCCCACTCGTGTTTATCATGGTGATCGATCTTGTAAAAGGAAGGTAAACATGAAAGGTATTTTGCGGAGGATATTGTATGCAGACGAACTGTTTATTGTGGTGAAGAGTGAGCGGGAGATGCAGGAAGTACTGGGGGAGTTGAAGGAGGTATTTGAGAAACATGGGCTGAAAATGAGTGGAGAAGATGGAGATGATGTGGGTTGGGCAGCAAAGAAAATAAGTGAATGTCAGGTTAGAGGGGAAGGAGATCAGACTAGGAAGTACGTTTGTGTATCTGAGTGGAACAGTGACTGGGGATGTTAAGTCAGAGGCATAGGTGTGGAGAAGGATTCAGGTGGGTGTGAATGCATGGAGGAAGGTGGAGGGAATAATAGCAGACAGAAAGATTTCAAAGACAATGAAAGGAAAGGTTCTGATATCCTGTGTACTTCTGGCCTATCTTTATGGTATGAAGACGGTGGCACTGACAGAGACAATTATAGAGGCTGCAGGTTTGGTAGCACAACTGGGTCAGGAGGATTGTGGGAGTGAAGAGGATGGATAGAAGGAAGATGGATGAATTGAGGTATGAGATTTGTGTGTAGATGAGCTAACGGAGAGATTGGTGAAATTCTGGCTGAGATGGGCTGGACACATGGTGTGGATAGGAGAAGAGAGAATGGCAAAAAGAGCGGATAGGTTAAGGGAGCAAGGTAGGAGGAAACGAGGTAGACCGCAGTTGAGATGGGAGGATTGTTTGAGGATGGATATCAGGAAAGTGGTTGAAGAGAGTTGGTTGACGAAAGAGGGAAGTGGAGGAGTAGCGTGGTTAAGGCAGAGCAGAAACTTGGACAGGTTGGGTGTGTGACAAGGAAGAATTGATTCAATTTTGGTGAAGATCCGATCCGGATCCAGATATGAAAATTTTTTAATGTCTGAAGTGATTCTTCACCATTGAGTGATAGGGACAAAAACGATATATAGCATATTATATTATTTCAAAAAGTTGTGCAGGGATTATGACAAAACTAGGTGGATGCGTTGGTTAGGCAACACAAACAATCCGATTCGACTCTGGTTCATGTCTGAATCCAGATCCATCCTATCAGTGGCATAAAAAAGAAACTGTTGAGCCTTGCGGAGGTATGTTCTCGACCGAGTGTCGCTCTAGTTATAATCTCTTTGTGTGGCAATGCTGTGGAATTCCATGAAGCTGGTGCTTTGGATCTCTGGCATCCACCACCTGGACTGGCATCGTCAGCAGGCAAAGCTTTCATGAAAGTAATTGTTTTATTTTTCAAATGTATCAATACACTGTCTCACTTTAGCTGCTATTTACTGTCATAAATCCAAACAACATTTATTTGTTGCATTGTTGATGTTAAGCCTTGAGGGCTGTGGTTATCCCATCTGTGTTTGCTCCGCTTACATCTGGCATGTTTGCGAGCTTGGCAAAGTCTTCCATTTGCCCGGAGCTGGTTCTGTGAGATATTTGCTCTCGACATCTGAAAATGCATGGAATGGTTGGACCCATTCCCATTAGCATGACACTACCCGCATCGTGCATTACAAACATTGATAAATTGTTGAAGTGGATTATTTTAAACTCAATTCCTGCCACGTTATTCAACCTCAATGTTATGATTTAACCCTTACAGGGCAAATATCTATTTACTCGGGCTGAATGATTTAATTGATGGTGAGAAGCTGTAATACATTTTGGAGATACTGCAGGGTCAATGTGTATATTCATAAAGCAAATAAAACTCACTGATTCCTGAAAGAATTGAAAAGAATCTTATAGAAAACTCACTGATTGTCTGAAAGAATTCTCCAAATTTGGAGTTTCAGGAAGCTGCGGAATGAAATGTTAAAATAATCTTTCCAAGGAATGTGGGTGTTTGTGATTTTCAGCCTGTGTTCCAATCCTTACTCATGAAACCTTGTTGGGCTCTGGGAGCAGTTACATTCCTGAAAGGGTAATGAGGTAAACTTGTATAGTTAGTCGAGATAAGAAATTTGCAATTCGGACTGGGTACCAACACAATAGGATGGATGGATGTTATATTAGTTGATGGAATATGAGGTTTTTAATGTAGTTTAAACAAGAATAGCTGGTGTTTTTTTTTAACAATTCTCAGGCCTGTTCTCTGTGCTCACCAACCAGCTGCTTTGTTCCATTGGGAATGATGGAGCAAATGCGTTTTGGGTGGCCAACATGCCTGACAGCGAGAGGCTTGCACCAAACGCATGCTCGGACAAAAGATCGCAGTTTATCGTGTCCAAGTACAGGGAGGGGAAATACCGTCGCTTTCACGTCCTCTATGGAATTCCCAACGATCTGCGGCAAGTAAGTGGTTTTAATACTCCCCTCTTTTGGTTGATGGTATTATTCCCCATTTCAGGAACTTCCCCTCAAACCACACAAGACTTTAATCTCAATATATTTTAGCAGCAGCAGTTTTTTTTTTGTTTTTTTTTTGTATACATAATCGAGGCTCGTGAAAGAGCTAACATTTATCACACAAACAAATCAAACAGACAAACAAACAAAGTGTATAAAAAGGGGAGCGGTAGACAAGATGGGGAGAGAAGGGGAAGCACATAAACACAACATTTGTGAGGGACATCGGGAATGTGTGGGAGGGAGAGGGCTTGGGGGGATGCGGCGTGGGAAGGGGGGGGGGGGTGGGAGAAGTATAAACACAAGGACACCAAGGACTTCCAGGAAAGAAGTTGGCATTTCAAAAAAGAGGATTTGGGGTGAAATTAGCAGGGGTAGAACATATCAAGGTTTTGGATGGGGGAAGATAAGAGATGGTGGTGAACAGCTGTTTTAAAGACCTGGAGGGAGGAGTGGGATTGAAGGGAGTGGGGGAGTTTGTTCCAGAGGCGGGAGAAAAGAGGAATGAAAGAGTGAAGGTGAGCAGAGAGTCTTGATTTTGGGAGTTTAACCATAAGAGGGTTGCAGGCAGATCTTGTGCGACCTTTAGGAATATTTGGGGGACAGAGCCCAGGGAGAGCTGGAGGAGCAAGGCCGGAGAGGAGTCGGTAGAAGACAGAAAGACCACCAACCTGCCTGCGGTGAGTAAGTGAAACGCCCTCGGAGGTAGCTTCATCACGGGAGCTTCATCACGGGAGCGGTAGCTTCATCCGCCCATGCAATGCACAAAAGTATAACAATAAAAATACTTTATATATCTATTGGAAGATTCAGGTTCAGTTCACAGAGTATTGATCAACGATTCAACCATAGCCAGACTTTTCCATGTGAAATTCCAACAGCAGCAGCAGCTGTTGTTCCATTGATAAAACCAGCAATCTGTTCTCCATTGATAAATTATTCTTGTGGTAGCTTTGCAAGTCTCATGTCCCCCAATAAGATTCTCTGTGTGTGCATGTGTGTCTTTGTGTGTGTGCCTCATTCGACTTTCAGAAGGTGGAACGGAGTCCTCACAGGGCTCAAAGTATCCACATCCGTTTAAATAAAGGATTATGATTCATGGACCAAGTTGTGAAGTTTTGATGTTCTCAAAGTTTTGTTCCGAGAGATGTTTTCTGCAGGATTGTCACTGAGCCCCGGACAGCTTCCAACTGTAGTTAGTTTGTGCTAATATTTCCGGGGATGGTTTGGAGGATCTTTGTATGGTTCTTCTTCATCATTTCCCATTGCTCCAATTATCATGACTGCAATTTCAGAGTTGTTCAGCTTCCAAGATCTTTTGATGTCATGTTTGCAATCTTGATATTTGGTATAATTTTCTTGATTTCTGCGTTTAGGGCTAAATCACTGCATACTGAAGCATCAACTAAGCAATGCCTTATTTTCCTCTTTCTATCTGAGTGCTCTGTCTGGTCGCAATCCTTTGTTAGATCCGCCACCAAAGGTGGGGAGGCTATGTTTCCACCCCTGTTTGTCTGTCTGTCTGTGAATAAGACATCTCAAAAAGTTGCGGACAGATTCAGACAGAATTTGCTGGTGAGGTAGCGTATGTGCCAATGACGAATTGATTTGATCTTGGTGAAGGACCGGATCCGGATACAATCGTTTTTGAAGTGATTCTTCACCATTGAGTGATGGGACTAAAACTGATATATAGCACAATATCTCAAAAAGTTTTGGACGAAACTTTGTGGACAGGTTGGATGTGTAACAAGAATGAATCGATTATATTTTGGTTCATCAGAAGTTTGCATGTTGTTGGTGGACAGCTTGGTTATTGGTCGGTATTTTTTATATTGTGAGTTACTCTAATTGGTTTTCTTCAGATTTTGAGATGAGGAAGGTGTTACTTTCTGTGATCCACTCATCCAAATGTTGTTCCTCTTGGATAAGTTCATTGAATGCTCGAGCATAGTTAACGTGGAGAGCATCAAATTGCCTTAGCCAGAAGTTCGGAATCCCATCTGGAGCAGGGCTTTTGAAGTTTGACATTTTTGCGAGTTGTTGAATTTTCTCTCCAAATATTACTGGGGGCATTTCCTCGACATGTTGCTTCTTCTCGTCTAAGTTTCTGATCCATTTCACCTCCTTGTTGTGTTATTTTCGTGCTCCATAAATTGCTTGAACCTGAATCAGGTAAATTACTTGAACTCGAATCATTCTAGTTTATCTTTTTCAGGAGAGCGCAACACTTACTGCTTCCATTTCCCTATTTCTCGGAACAATCTTTTTGAGTTGTTTTCAAACATCTGGCTTATGCCACCAAAGGTGGACGGAGGTCATGTTTTCACCACTATTTGTCCGTCTCTCTATGAGCAGGATATCTCAAAAAGTTTTGGACGGATTCGGGCGAAACTTGGTGGACAGGTTGGGTGTGTAAAAAGGACGAAATTATTAGATTTTGGTGAAGATCCGGATCCGAGTATGAGAACTTTTTATACAGTTGTGGCCAAAAATATTGACACTCTTGCACTTCTTTCAAAATAACTCACGATGTTCTCCAAAAAGAAGTTGAAATTGACAAAAGTATTTGGTCTCCACAATTCTTTATTTCACTGTTAATAATACATAACCTTTATTTTTGATTGTCTGATTATTTTTTTATTGTTCTTTAATTGTAAGAGGAAGTTTTGGATTGTTTTTAATATATTAACCAGAACTTAATATATTCTTTTAAATCAGAAAAGAAAAAGAAATGGCATTGACAAAAATATTGGCACCCGAGACTTAATATTTGGTAGCACAGACTTTGGACAAAATACCTGCAGCCAACCACTTCCTGTAGCCATGAATGAACTTCCTCCACCTCTCTACTGGCAGTTTGACCCACTCTTCTTGTGCAAACAGCTCCAGTTCTCCCAGATTTGAAGAGTGCCTTCTCCCAACTGCTGTTTTCAGATCTTCCCACAGGTGTTCAATGGGATTTAGATCTGGACTCATTGCTGGCCACTTCAGAACAGTCCAGCGTTTTGGCTTGAACCATTCCTGAGTGCTTTTAGAAGTGTGTTTGGGGTCATTGTCCTGCTGCAATACCCATGACCTTCAACAGAGACCCAGCTTTCTGACACTGGGTTGAACATTGCGCTCCAAATTGCCTTGGTAATCTCCTGATTTAATGATGCCATGCACACATTCAAGGCACCCAGTGCCAGAAGCAGCACAGCAACCCCAAAACATCACTGTACCTCCTCCTTGTGTGACTGTAGGGAAGGTGCTCTTTTAATTTAGGGCTTCATTTTGTTTTCTGTAAACATAGAGACTTTACCAAACATAGTGACATAGAGAAACATAGACATAGAGAAATGAGAAACTCCAACTCGTCACCTCGTCACCGTCACCGTCACCGTCGCCGTCACTCGTCACCTCGTCACCTCGTCACCGAGAAACTCGTCACCAACTCCAAACATAGAGAAACATAGTGCTTTACCAAAAAGCTCTAATTTGGTCTCATCTGTCCACAGGACATTCTCCCAGAAGGATTTTGGCTTGTTCAGGTGTGTTTTGGAAAACTCCAGTCAGGCTTTCTTGCAGTGGGGTCCTTCTGGGTCTCCTACCATAGAACCCCCTTTTATTGAGTTGGTGACGGATGGTGCAAGTTGAAACTGTTGTACCTTGTGTCTGTCTGAAGGTCAGCTTGAATCTGTTTGGCAATTGATCGAGGTGCTTTCTCCACCATTTGAACAATCCTTTGCTGCAATCTTCGATCAGGTTTTCTCTTGCGGCCACATCCAGAGAGGTTGGCTACAGTGCCATGGACCTTAAACTTCCTGATAACATTGCGTACGGTGGACATAGGAACATCAAGGTCTCTGGAGATGGACTTGTTTCCTTGAGATTGTCCATGATTGACTACAATCTTGTGTCTGACCTCCTCAGACAATTTTCTGGTTTTCTTTATTTTCTCCGTGCTCATTGCGGTGGACAGTGACGCAAAACAGCAGAATGATTCCTTTTCTCTATTCAAACTGGTTGAATGAGTGATTTTTATATTGCAGGCACCTGAAACTCACCACAGGTGAGTTCAATTCCAAAGTAAAAGAGAATCACCTGCTTGAAATCTAATTATTTCTAACAACTTCTAAAAGGTGCCAATAATATTGTCCCGGCCATTTTAGGATTTCTGTGTGGAAAAAGCTAAGATTTAGTAATCCTTTCAGCTTTTTTTTTTCCACTGCAAACCAAAGAAATACATTTGTGGATACCAAAATATTTTTTAATTTCAACAATTTTCTGGAAGAAATGTTGCATTATTTGAAAAAAATGCAAGGGTGCCAATATTTTTGGCCAAAACTGTACACAGTTCCTTTCTCATTCCATCTCCAGGCACTGCATAACGTCTTTGCCGGGCACTGAAGAGGGCCCGGTGATGACGCGCGCTGAAAGGGAGTACTCAGTTTTCACTCCGGTTTGTTTCTTGTTTTCTTGTTTGTTTGTTTGCCCGGGTGATATCTCAGCCATCCTTTGAGCTAGGAAGCTGAAATTTTGGCACTTAATCCCTCTAGTCTCTCATATGTGGAACCAACTCCCTGTATCTGTTGCCTCATGTCTCTCCTTCCAGTCTCTCAAAACTGTTGCCTATCATCACCGCATCTCCGACAACCATCCCTGCTCTCTTATGATCTCACTTTCTGCCTCTCATCCACTCAGGTTTGAGGTCTTTGTCTTCCTCTTCCCCTCTGATGCTTTTCCATTCTGTGGACATGCTGCCATCTGTTCTTTGGCTCCTCGGTGAGATGAGGTTTCTGTAAACAGAAATAAAAATACGACCGCGGCTGCTGAAGCTCATCTGTATCAGGAGCAACAGTTACTCAAACCCCCACTGACCCCCTTCAAGCGATAATGACTGAAGTGTTTGCGGACTCACTCACTGACTGACTGACTTACCTACATACACAGCTCGATTGAATTAGGTCACCCGACAAAAGTTCGGGTGAGTTAAAATGATAACAAAAACGGTCTTAATTAAGCACAATAAATACAACGCACTCTTTTTCTGATTCTATTAAACTTCTCAAAACAACTCCAGGAAAAGATTATTATTATTTTTTTCAAAATAACGCAGTCTCAATATGAAGTACGCCTGATGGTATACATTTTATAGACTGGTCTTTGTATTGAAATCTAGTTAAACCGGGACTGCAATCTTCTAGTGAAATGGTGCCACCTAATGCTCGGGAGTGTGAGTGAGAGTGATGTCAATCCCTGGATATCACCCCAACAAAGATCAAGATGCTACGTTTCACTTTGTACAGTTTGACCGGTCGCTCCTGTTTTGCAAACACTAGCACTTAACGAACTTGCCATAATAGGCAGTCTCACTCATTTCATCCACAATGACTCATTTGGTTTTGTTCATCTTTTCAAGAAAAATCTGAGTGTTTCGCTCGTGGTTGAAATTTTTTCCTGACAATAGGATTGTCCACCAAAAGCGCCGTTCGTCATCGCATAATTACCCCACGATCGCGAAGCAAAAAGGCAGTCTCACTCACTTTGTTTGGTTCACTTTGTTTATCTGTCCACAAACATCAGTTTACGGTTGCGGAACAATTTCATCTCATTTGAAAGTTATTCCTTGAATACTAATCGGAACAAGAAGAACCACCTTTCGAAGCCATTTTTCCCTGCAAAGCGGGGGTTGGCCTTTTTCGGGCACCGTGATCCCCTTTTTGAAGCAATGTTTTATGGCCGGATGCCCTTCCTGCCACCAACCCTGTTAGTCACCTCTTGCGACACACAGGGAATTACCAGTGAAACTGGTACTCAATTTGCCGAAATCGGAAGGACGACAGGCTGAGTCAACCCCCCTGGCGTTAATTCAGCGATCGACCGGGATTTAAACCAAGGCTCATAGGATCCCAAGCCGGCACCCTAACCGCTAAGCCAACACCAGGCTTGGATACTAATCGGAACATGAATCAGAAAACGAACCAGTGGTTTAGCTGTACTTTGATACTGAATTTGTCCCGATCGTGCCTGCCCAGAGAGGAGTGAGATAATATTTTTTAGTTTGTCTGCCTGTCTGGCAGTCAAACAAAATTTGTGTCAATTGAATATCTGAATTGAATGTCATTCCAAGCAGGAAACTTACTGTTTTAAGGATATCATAAAGGGCACACACAACAGGCACAAATAACTAATTAAATGTGTTGGATAAGGTGGTGTAAAAGACGGCTGCGTCAACGGCGGTAAACATCCGAAAAAAGGTTTTTCTACAAACTTTAAAACATTTATTTTATTTCAATTGAATTATATTCCTGAACACTGAAGAACACAAATCACTTTATTGGTACTTTCAAAAACCTCCAGTTTAGCTGTATGGTACTTGGACAAATAAATAAATAAATATTACGACATTTTACATCAAGTCAACCAATCGAATTTGCTGCTCGCAGACCTCGCCCAAGTTCTTTTTCTCAAGACTGCAGTGGGTAAGGTGTTCTATGAACTCTCTAGTTATCATTATTATAATGTTACTCCATTGTATTACATTCAAATGTTCTTGTGGAAAGATGTTATCTCTGAGCTGGGCTTTGTATCTCATGATATGCTCACGGAATAGCTCACGACAAAGGCAAACTGTGCATGAACTGGAAATTTGAGAATATTCCATGCTCTGCAGGCATTGTGCGCCTCGGTGATGACGTCAGACTTGCTGGAGACCATGGCTCTAGTGTTCTGCGGTGCTGACTTATCGGAACTGCCCGAAGACCCCTTGAAGCTGGCAGAACAGGCCGGCCAGCAACTGCAACTACAGTTCCTGCAACACAACCGCCACTTAGGTAACCTAGCGATCCTTCCCTTTAGCTTCTGTTTTCTTTCCCTTATTCATTCCTCTGAAAACTTTATTCCCATTGTGGGTTTATTGTTTTTAGCATTTTAAGGGAAATCTCCCATCTCTTTTTTTCCTCATTTTTCTTGTTTGTAACCTTCTTGGTTCTCTATATTTAGGGGACCAATACATGGTCCATATTCGACACCCCTCTTTCATAACTCATCCAAGGTTTTTCACATTAACCTCCCGCCCCTCCTACCACATCATTCACTCCACCCCATTTCCACCCTTAGCCATTCTTCATGAACATTTTTGTGGTGTTTTATACATCCTTTTGTTCATTCGCCGTCATTTTGTATCACTTGTTATAATACTGGACTGCCTGGTTTTTCTTTCAAATTATTCAAGTTGAAGTACCCTGTTGGGAACCTCTCCTTTGCTTTTTTCCTTCTTCCTCAAAGATTCTCTCCCTTCTCCTCTTCATAACTCATCATAACCCCTTTATTAGTAAGCCTGGTGTTGACTTAATGGTACAGGTAGCCGTCTTAAGATGTTAGGGTCTTGAGCTCGAGCCCTTGTCGTCCCATTAAGTAACACCAGGTGGGTTGACTCAGACTGTCATCATTCCGAGATCGGCAAAATGAGTACCATCTTACTGGAAATGGGGCACTGCATCAGCGGCACGACTGCACTCCCAGCAATGATGCAACCAGCAGACACAGGCTACATATGAAATAATAACACTTTTTTAAGTTCACTTCTTATTTTATTCTTTTTATTTCTGGTTATTATTCAATTTCTTTTATTTTTTATTTTTTTTGTATACAAGATCGAGGCTCGTGAAAGAGCGAATCTCTATTTGTTCTCTATTTTTTTTTGTATTTGTTTGTCATCTCTATTTTTATCTCTTTATCTTCTGAGTTGATCGTCCTCCACTGCTTGCATCCTTTTCTCCCTCTATTTTTTAAGCCTCCGTTGACGAAGTCGGAGGCATTATGTTTTCAGGTTGTCCGTCTGACTGTCCGTCCGTCCGTCCGTGATAGGTTTACGTTACCGTGATAAATTGAGAACGGCTGAAGGGATCTTAGTCAAACCTGGTGCAGGTATGTATAATGAGGTAAAGATGAACTGATTCGATTTTGGGATCACGAGGTCAAAGGCCAAAGGTCAGAGGTCATGTTAGGTAAAAATCCTGTTACTGCGATAACAAGTGAACCGGTGATGGGATTCTGACCAAATATGGTATAATTATGAAAAATGATGTAAAGATGAACTGATTAGATTTGGGGTCACCAGATCAAAGGTCATATGTCATGTTAGGTAAAAAATCCTGTCACTGCAATAACATGTGAACCGGTGATGGGATTCTGACCAAATTTGGTACAATTATGAAAAATGATGTAAAGATGAACTGATTAGATTTTGGGGTCAAGAGGTCGAAGGTCAAAGTATGCAATATGTCTATAACTTGAGAACGGCTGAAGTGATCTAATTCAAACTTGGTACATGCACGTATAATGATGTAAATATTAACTGATTAAATTTTGGGGTCAATAGGTCAAGGTCAAAGTCTAATAGGTGGACAACCTGAGAACGGCTAAACTGATCTAATTCAAACTTGGTACAGTTATGTATAACTAGCAGAAGTACCTGGCATTGCCGGGCGGGGAGGGGAGGGGAGGGGGGAGGGGAGGGGAGGAGAGAAGAGGGGGGGAGGGGAGAAGAGGGGGAGGGGGAGAGGTGGAGAAGAGGGGGAGGGGGAGAGGGGAGAAGAGGAGGGATGGGAAGGGTGAGGGATGGGAGTGGGAGGGATGGGAGGGGGAGGGGGGGAGGGTGAGGGAGGGGGAGGGGGGGAAGGGGGAGGGGTGGGAGGAGGGGGGAAGGGGAGGGGGAGGGGAGAAGAGGGGGAGGGGGAGAGGTGGATAAGAGGGGGAGGGGGAGAGGTGGAGAAGAGGGAGAGGTGGAGAAGACGGGGAGGGGGAGAGGGGAGAAGAGGAGGGATGGGGAGGGGGAGGGTGAGGGATGGGGAGGGTGAGGGATGGGAGGGGAGGGATGAGAGGGTGGAGGGGGAGGAGGGAGGGAAGGGAAGGGGGAAAGGGGAGGGGGGAAAGGGAGGGGAGAAGGGGTAGGGGGGAGGGAGAGGGAGGGGAAGGGGGAGGGCCAGACAACAATGACGTTGCAGTTCTCATGGTCGGAGAGCAGCACAACAATCGCGACATCGTCCTGCATCTTCGAAAGAGCACGAAGCGGATTTTGGAGACTCACCGATCCTGTGACGCCCTCCAGTACCAGCGTTGCCGGGTGGGGGAAGGGAGACCCACACATTCCCAACTCGTACATTCGCCCTCTCGACTCAAGCTCATATTCGATTCGTATTCGAAATCGAAAGGGGAAATCCTTCGTATTCGAATTCGTAAACACGAAATATGAATTAAAATTTAATTCATATCGCACAAAATCGACACAAAACACGGTCGCATAAAGGTGAAAAAACGCAATGGCTTTTCGCGCTGAATTACGTGCAAACGTGTGACGTGTGACGGGATGGAACATCACATGATCGCTCTGAGCAAATCAGCGAGCTGCTCGCACTGGCTGAGATTAGCGGGAACTTCGCTGAAATGCGCTGAGGTAAATATGAATAAAAAATATGGATCTCGTCAAATATGGTCTCAGCCATGTTCGTCCCTGGCTCAATGGCCATGTCTATGCCAAATATCAAGCACGTGAGCCTCTCCGTTTCGGAGTCTATCGGTAACATTACACACACGCACACACACACACACACACACACACACACACACACACACACACACACACACACACACACACACACACACACACACACAGTGTTTTAGATATATAGATGATGTTGTAGCGACCCATGGGTCCCCCAAGCGAGACCAGCAACAGAATCTCCTTGCTCCAGCCGGTGACGTAACCGGCGGGCAAACCACGGCACCGGGGTGGCCGGTCACGTGACCACCAAAGCGTGCCGCGCGTGCGGTTATAATCCTTTGCACCTGTCGGTCACGTGACCACCAAAGTCATATTCTGTTGCTCACCTCGCCTGAGAGGCAGGGCTTTCGGTTTCGGTTGTGATATATATGCAGCCCGATAAACGGGCTTTTCAGAGTTCCCGAGTTGGTTTTTACAATAAACATCTTCTTGGACGAGTTTGTGTCTTGCCCGTCACTTCGTCCGTCTCAAGCAAGAGCCCTGCTCTTCAATGTAAATATTAACTGATTAAATTTTGGGGTCAATAGGTCAAGGTCAAAGTCTAATAGGTGGACAACCTGAGAACGGCTAAACTGATCTAATTCAAACTTGGTACAGTTATGTATAATGATGTAAATATTAACTGATTTGATTTTGGGGGTAAAGTTCTAAGGTCAAAGGTCAAAGTCCTAATAGATCTATAACTTGAGAATGGCTGAAGTGATCTAATTCAAACTTGGTACACATATGTATAATAATGTAAAGATTGACTGATTAAATTTTGGGGTCAAGAGGTCAAAGGTCAAAGTCTGTAATAGGTGGACAACCTGAGAACGGCTAAACGGATCTAATTCAAACTTGGTACAGATATGTATAATGATGTAAAGATTAACCGACTAGATATTGGTGTCCCGAGGTCTAAGGTCAGAGGTCATGCCAGGTAAAAATGTGATAACTTGAGAACAACTGAATGGATTTAAATCAAACTTGGTACAAGTATATAAATGATGTAATAATGTGGGCGGAGTCATATCAGTCGACGTCGTGATGTCGAAGAGTGCCGTTCTAGTTTATTTTTTTATCTTTCATTCTTCTTACTCCCTCCCACACTCCTCATCTTTTGTTTCATCATATTTCCATATTTTCTTACCTTTTCTTTCTCCATCATTCACTTATTCTTTTTTCCCCTTTATTTAAATAATAGAGAATACTTTAGGATGTGTTACATGGGAAACCTGTAAATTATTACTCTGAAAATGTTCCCCTTCCCTCATTACCCTTCCTTTTGAGATAATTCTGCAACTCCTGGTTCAGCAGATTGGCTGAGAGCACACGAAGTTAAAGCACCTGGACTGGCAGGCCAGAGCTTCCCTTCATGTGCTGGTACTCTTTACAAGACACCTTCGAGCAGCAAGGCAGTTCTGGACAGGAAGGGTCGAGATGGTACGGCCGTTAACCACATATGGTTTCATCACAAAGGGGAATTTGTTTTACGAATGCTTCTGTCCATCACTCATATTGTTTGATCTTGTGATGGGCCAATAGGTTTGTTATTTTGATCTTAATTGGACTTCATTTGCCACATTTGTATGCACCCCCATCTTTGAGCTGTGCAGCCTAGGTCTGAATCTCGACCCAGCTACAAACTGCCATTCCAGTGTTTTGCAGGCAGGATGAGGCATCAATGTGGGTGTCGTCCTTCGGATGGACGTTAAGCACGAGGACCCGTCTGCCAGCATTAGTTGGTGGACGTTAAAGATCCCACGGTAAGTAGGCGAGTTATTGCCGACACCTGAACAAATTTCAAATCAAATTCAAATTCAAATTCCTTCTCCAACCTACATGGGGCACTGCATCAGTTGCACAACTTTGCCTCCAGCAAATGATGCTATCCACAGCCATGTACTGCATATGAAAGAAGAAGAAATCCACATTTGTTTGCGCAACATCTGCGCGAGCCTTGTTTACGTTGCCATCAGGGATGTGCTGATTAACACCCGCATACAAAATGGCAATCACATGCCATAGACACTGCAAACCTGACCCACATCACATGTACCTTTCTACTTTATTGCATTGCTTATCCGCTTTCCTCTCGCTGCTCATCTGCTGTGTGATTGAGGTGTTTGGTTTTTCACAGACTTCTGCCGCCGGCGTTGTGTGCTCGAGGCTGGTATTTTGAGCTACTTTGAAGGAGAGCGAAATGTCCAGCCGAGCGGGCGCATCGACATGCGTGATGTCTGCTGTCTTGGCGTGACGCGTCCTGGCTCCTTGAACCAACATGGGTAAGTAAAAGTACCTGCAGTGTTAGCACGACGTATCTGGCACCATATTTGTGCTGGTAGATGTTTGTTGAATCCTAGTTATGACATCATAAGTCTCAAATTATTTATTTTGGTAGTTATGTTTAAATAAAAACTTGTAATGAAAAACGATCATGTTCTTTCTTTTTTTGTTTTTTTTACTCAGCTTTGAATTCACAATGGAATTGTGTTGCGTGGGAGAATCGGAACGAGTGTATTTGTTTGGGACAAACAAGGAGGACATTTTTCGAGAGTGGACACTTAAACTGGCTCAGGTAACTGAAAGATCACGAGGTATCCTTCCCCCTCTGATGTGTGTTACACGATATTGTGTTACGCGTCAATCCATCCTTTAAATCTTGCTCCCTATACAAGCTTGTATCATGTGTTGCATGACCCTGATGGAGTACGTTCTTTCATCTTCGAATTTGGATTAGTCCAAGAGCACTTCACATTCAATTGAAGCTTGTTTATTCTCATAAATGAGGATACACAAGGTAATTGGATGCACAAGGAGACCTTTTGGCCAATCAAGCCTGTGCTAGGCCCAGAGACAAGGTTGTATTACAAAACCCATATTCACCTTACTTTTCAAGGCATTCTCTGGAGTAGGACAGACCTTATCCACTTAGAAGCTTTCATTTGTCGATGGCATAGAATCATTTGTGTTTAGGATATGTGTGCACAGCCAATGTGCGACATCATTATTAATAATGACCTCACGTGTTAACACCTTGCCCCCCCCCCCCGCCCCCCAAATGTGCTGCCTAATACGGATGTCCTGTTCAGGGAATCAATCGCCTCTAACAGTGCGGCTAATCGTCCCACCATTTTTAACATGCTTGATGTTTAACCAGTCGTTTCATAATTATTCTCTCTTTCACCATTTTGTTACCCCACGAGCTTTAAAGCGGGAATCACGTGATTATTGGTATTGGTTACCAACACAATAACAATATACAAATCCCTCAAAAATTATGATTCTTCTTTCATGATCTTTCCTTTTTTTTTGGATACATTCAGTCATGTGCATTTCCGTGATCTTTAGTTTTGGATTACACTCATCCTACATCAGTTTAAAGAGCCTGGTGTTGGCTTAGCGGTTCGGGTGGCGGCTTGGGATCCGAGGATCCTGGGTTGGAATCCCGGTCGATCGCTGAATTAACGCCAGGGGTGTTGACTCAACCTGTCATCCCTCCGAGGTCGGCAAATTGAGTCCCAGTTCACTGGTAATTCCCTGTGTGTTGCAAGGGGCGACTAACAGGGTTGGTGGTAGGAAGGGCACCCGGCCGTAAAACATTGCTTCAAAAAAGGCGACCACGGTTCCCAAAAAGGCCAACCCCTGCTCTGCGGGGAAAAATGGCCTCTAAAGGTGGTTCTATATGAGTTTAAAATTGCCAACTCACCAATTTCATTTCATTCTTTTTGCTCATTTCTCCTTGCTTGATCACAAATCTGGAGAATTTTTCTTTTCGACCTTCCACTAATTTCATCGTTTTTTTGTTAACTGAATCGAGGCTCGTGAAAGAGCTAACATTTACTACACAAACAAATCAACCAGACAAACAAAATATATAAAAAGAGGGAGCGGAAGACAAGATGGGGAGAGAAGGGGAAGCACACAAACACAACATTTGAGAGCAGGGAGATGTGTGGAAGGGAGAGGGCATGGGGGGAGGAGGCGTGGGAAGGGGGGGGGGGAAATCCTTGGGGGGATCCTTGGGGGGGAAGGGGGGATCCTTGTGCTTTTACATGAATTGACTTGGACCAGTGTGTACGGTGTGTACCCTGGTTAGAATAGGTACACCGTATCCCTGCGTGTCGTAAGAGGCGACTAAGAGGGTTGGCGTCAGGAAGGGCATCCGGCCATAAAAACATTGCCTCAAAAAGAGCACCATGACAATTACAACTACATATGGGCAGGGTACAGCCCGAAGTGGAGATCGGTTTCTGAGGTTTGGGACATGAAATGTAGGGACAATGACAGGGAGATCAGGAGAAGGGGTGGAAGTATTGGGCAGAAGAAGAGTGGACATATGTTGTGTGCAAGAGACGAGATGGAAGGGAAGTGGTGTGAGAATGGTGAAGGGTAGGCAGGGACAGAAATACAAGTTTGTGTGGCAAGGGTGCCCGGAGGGCGTGAATGGTGTTGGTGTCCTGTTTTCTGAGGAGTTTGTAGACAGTGTGGTGAGTGTGACTAGAGTGAGTGATAGGTTGATGATGGTGAAAATGATGATTGGAAAGCTCTTGGTGAACGTCATCTCGGGATATGCTCCGCAGGTTGGTCGGAACGATGAAGAGAAGGACAAGTTCTGGTGTGCGATAGAGAAGCTGATGGAAAACGTGAAAGATGAGGAAGTTGTTGTGGTAGGAGACCTAAATGGACATGTGGGAAGGAGTATGGACGGTGTTGGGGAGTTAATGGGGGTTACGGATATGGTGTGAGAAATGGAGAAGGTGAAAGGATTTTGGAGTTTGCTGATGGAGCTGATTTGTTGATTTGTAATACTCAGTTCCAGAAAGGGGATAATAAGCTTGTTACATACACGTCAGGTGGGTCGACAACAACTGTTGACTACCTGATGGTGCGTAGGCGAGATAGGGGGCATCTCCGGGACACAAAGGTGATCCCGGGGGAGGAGGCTGTTTCACAGCATCACTTGGTTGTCTGCGACATAAGGGTGAAAGGTGCGAGGAGAGCTCGGCGGGTGAAGTACCAGCCGAGAATGAAGGTGTGGAGGTTGAAAGAGGTGACAGTAACAGGTGACAGTAATTGGAGGAAACCAATAGAAACGTTTTTCCAGATTCTTCCTGATGGAGTGTATTTTTTTTCTTTCCATTAGCAAGTATTCTTTGTTGTGAAAATCAACCAGATCCACAACTTGTCCCATAGGTAGGTTTAATCTCAATTAGATCTTTGACATCATCCTGTAAAATACAATCATGCAATAGATATCAGGATCTTGGTATCGTACTGAGCAGTCCGATAATAATAGACAAAGCAAGCGAGTCTAGCATATATGTGCGAGTCTAGCATATACGTACCATTCAAGACTACATGTAAAGTAAATGTCACAGGTGTGGCTCCGCGTCGCGGACGTCCCAGGTTTTATAGACGCCCTTCAGTGGCTGAAGCGAGTAACTCTCCTGGGTTCAACTTTGGTATAATTTCACTACATTCTCCCCGCCGTTAGAACTATACTGCCGCTAGGCAGATCGCAAGCGTGCGTCAGCATTAATTGATTAGGGTACGTCATTCCATGTCAGTCGGTCCACCCGTAGCGGTCGGGGCGGCGAACTACCCTGCCAGTCCGTGTCCGGAAACTACCGGGTGCGGCGTCCCCAAGCCCAGAGTCCTCGTCGGAGTAGCCGCTGGAGGCAGGTGTCGGAGGGGGAACCTCAGAGCCTTCAGGCAGGGGTGTAGGTGACGAGAGGGGTGACGGCAAAGGTTCCATAGAGGAAGCTTCGGAAGAGTCCATAGACTCGTAGATCGGTTCGTCGATATCCCTATTAGGGTCGATGACCCCAGTAGTGTAATAATGTTGCTTCTGGGACACCTCCGTTTAACATGGGAAATCCCTATCTAATGTCATTTACCCCCTTGTCTTTTTCAAAAATCATAAACACCTCTATTTCTCCCACCCTCATCTTTATGAACCTTTTGTCTGTAGTACCTATCCTTAATGTTGTTCATTAGACCACTCAAACACTACAAATATTTGTTTTCTCTTATAGACCTATCATCCTTCTTCTACATATCATCTGGCAGATTAATCTTTGACCCACTCAAACATTGACCCATTCACTTCCATATTAATTCTTTCCCTCCCTCATTGCCCCTAAACACCTATATTTCTCTCACCCTGTTCTTTACGAACCTTCTAACCTTTTGACATGTTATCCTTATTCATTAGACCACTTAAACACCTGTGATCCTTCTGACCTCATGGACCTTTTAACCTTTTACTCTTAATATCATCTGGTGAATATAACCCACTCAAACAACGACCCTACAAATATTTGTTTATGCGTGGGAAATAATTTAATTCTCCTACAACTCTCTTCACCATCTAATATATTAACAAAAAATATGTTTGAGTTTGGTTCTTTATTAAGATATTTTAACTGAGCTAAGATAAAATGGTAAACCTCCCTCAATGTTCTTGCTTGAGCGCCTCCAGTGCCACATACCATTTTTAAATTAAAGTATATATTTTCCTGACAACCATCAAAGTTTTCCGTCCACTCAAAAATATTTCCATCTTTTTTACCCAATTCACCGGTATTTAAATTAATTCTCTTATTTGTTTTGTGAACTTTTTTACCAGTTGCCTTTTCAATTATACCTATTTGATATTTTTCACATTCATTATGTTTTCCATTTATATACCAAGGTTGATTACACCTCCACTCTTTAGTCTGGTTGATACTTGGTTCTATCATTTATATAATAGTAAAAAAGGCGGCGGTAGCCCGTTAAAATCCCCAACCCCCCCCCTTTTTAACTTATCACTTATATATATCTTATCACTTATATATATCTTATCACTTATGTATATCTTATCACTTATATATATCTTATCACTTATATATATATCTTATCACTTATATACTTATATAACCATAAGGGAGACTATCAATTCCATTTTCTAAAATAAACCTCTTATCATCAAAAGCCCCCAATGCTTTCTTATTTATCTCTTCTGAATATAATTGATGTTTATAACTTCTTATTCCATTAATCTTTCTAAACTCTTCTTTCTTTGTTGTTAAACAGTTATAATAATCCTTAAAGTTTATTGTTTCTTTAATAACATTTTTCTTTACACCTTTTAACTTCTTATCAGTCTTTTCAACGTTATTCACAATGTATTTATAAGCATAAGCCTTTGACCTCAATCCCACAAATTCACTCATAACATTTCCTCCTAATTCATCCTTGAACTTTCCAATCACCTTTTTATTTTTAGAAGAGAACAACTCACTCTCTGGACTGTAATTACTCGTGTCATAGATATTAATGTCTCTTTTCATGTCTGAATAAACATCGTTGGTATTAATTTTCAAAATAAAACTATCTGTATCCATATAAAGTAGATTAACATCATTTTGATATTTCTTCCTCAAGTTATTATAAAAGTAATCATACATTAATGACTTTGATAAATCAAGAATTGTTGTTCCAATATAAATAGGTTTGTTCATTTCAATACTCTCTTTAATCAAATGGATCGCACAAAAGTTCTCAGTAAAGACCTCAGCTCGAGTAAAACTCGGTCTATTAATTAATTTTGATGCTTGTTCCCAAGATGTTGATAGTCTGATATTTTGTCTTTTCCTCACATTCTCCATAGTCTTACCAAAGACCGCATTATTCATCAATTTATAAAAGTCTTTCTCAAAATCTGTTTTTGACTCTGTTCTTCTTTGTGTATTAAAATCAATGTACCCCTTTAACCAATGACTTTGATTGAACTTTAGAACCCTATGGATCTTCTCTACTCTTAGACCTTTTGATAAATATTGTCGCAAATTTCTTTGGTGTAGAACATAATTTTTCTTGTTATATAATGTAGTAAGTAATTTTTCTGTTGATTCACCTATATCAAACGATCGTTGATAATCACTCAACCATTCTTTCTTTGGACTTGCTTTCTCACAAGCAAATGGGAGATCTTTGTGTAGGTTATGGAGTTCCTCTGGATATTTTAAATCAATTTCAAAATAATAACCAACTTTTTCTTCATCCAATTCTTTTTGTGTAGAGATACATACATCTTATAAAACGTTTTTGTAGTCTTTTTCCTTTACCCATCTAAGTTTTCCATAAGGAAGAGCCTGAGACATTGCCCAGCCATACAGGTTGTTCGCGTCATAGTACATCAAGTAAGAACTCTCTTTCGTTGGATCATAATTTGGAAGATATTTGTTATTTGCTTTTGCGTATCTACTCGAGCAGACTTGTGAAATTCCACCTCTTTTTGCCTTTTCAATCATCAAAAGCATATCAACATCGGTTATCAAATCCAAATCTTGTTTTGTCATTTTCAACATCGCACTCCAGGCCAATCCAGGTGCTGTGTAGTAGTGAGCAGGATCCAATCCATATCCAGTGCGACAAACAGATCTAAAGGCTTCAAATACATCGGCCAATAAAAGCACATCAGTTTTGAGATACAAATCGTGATACTCGCCAAGATTCTTGATGTTATATTTTTCCCAAACATTTTGTGCGTGTACATAATCTTTATCAGATATATGACTATTATTTAATTTGTTATAGAAATTTTCTTTTGAAGGAAGTTGTGTTTCATTGAATCTCTCAAATGAGTCCATATAGTCATAGGGGTAAATTCCCTTTTGTGTTAGAAAATCTTTATCTAAAAAATACTCTGAAAGACATGGAAACTCTTTTAGATTTTGAACCAAGTTAACCAATGGACTTGCCATGAATTTAAATGTATCAAGAAATCTGATATGAGTAATAGGAGATGTGTGAATTGTTTTTGTGAATGAAATGTATTTCTGATCCGTGTTTGGAATTGCTGAGATACTTCCAGAAGTCTTTGAGAGTTCCTTGATAAATAGATGTGTATCATAATGAGCGTTGTTATGAAGAAAGACAGGAATGAAAGAGGGGAGTTGATAATTAATATTACAACTTTGATGAGCCGGACCTCTATATTTACCAGTGAGATGACAATGGTCTCTAACCTTTAGACCTTTACCAATTTTCTCCTCACAAATATGACAGACATTGTTTTTTATAAATTCCCTTTTTTCTTTACTTGTTAAGGACATTGGTTTATTGGTTTCTCTCATTATCTTGGTTAATCGAACACAGTCTTTTTCTAGTCGTTTCACAAACTCCTCTGGGGTATTTGAGCCTCTATACATCTCTAACTTGTTGTATTTATCACCAACGGATGATTTGATATAATAACAAAAACCACAAGGAGTATGTTTTTGATATTTATTTGTGTATGATTCTTTTGGATCTTGAGAAGCAGTATCAATTTTTTCTAAAATACTTTCAAAATCAGCATATATAACAAATGGATGTTTGATCTTTTTATTTTCATCTTTGAATGTGATCTTTGAGCCTTCTTTAGGCATATTGATTACCGTTGATTTATGTTCGCCACAATAATTTGAATGTTTATCTAATCTTTCTTGTGAATTGAAGAAGTTAAGACAACGCAAACAAATATATATTTTATTTGTTCTCTTACAGACTTGTGGTTTTATTAATTTAGCAATATCTTTGATGTATGTATAATGTGAATTTTCGTCTGAATTAAAATATAGAAGATTAATATGAGTTTGTTTACAATTGTCAGAAAGCTTTAAAACCTGAATGTTGTTTGTTTCTGTTAGACCATAAACATTAACTGATAAATTATTCATCTTTTCAAATTTAGGAATATCATTTAAAGTCATCGGAAACTTTAGATCTTTCGTATTTAATGTATTCTCATATTTTTTATAATGAGATACTCTTTCATCATGAAAATGTGGAGGATGTAAGTGTGCTAAAATAGACCAGAGAAAACATTTATTGTCTTTATTTTTGATATTGATAACTGCTTTTCTATTTTTGATAACACTGGGTAAATCAATGTAAGAAGAAGCTTTTAGAGGATCTGATTTAAGAATATGAATGTCTATGTAAATAATTTTTCCTATATTGAATCCACTTCCTACGATTGAATTATCCACATCTTGCTCTTGTTTAATAAGTTCATCATAGACTCCTGATGTTTTAAAATCTTGATATGAAGATATAAAGTGTGGCTCAGTTCTCATGTATGGTGCATCTATAACTCCTTCATCCTTTGTCATTTCTAATTTTACTCCCATATAAAATTTAAGTGGTTTCATTTCCTTTAGTGTTTTTTCAATCAACGTTTGAACAGCAGGTTTAACTATTTCTACAGCATCAACTATAGACTCTGGTTCAGGAGGTTTGAAGTTAAAGACTCTTATTTTAATATGTCCTTTGAATGCTCCATCAGAGTTTTTAGTTGTGATAAAATTTGATAAATGTAGATTTGTTTTAAGATGTATTTTGAAGCCTTTCTTGAGGATATTTTTATTACATGTAGAACAGTGTTTTGTTTCAGGTGGAAGAGGGGAAAGTTTGTTTAAAATGTTGTATGTATGTTTTGCGGTGAGAATATGTTGTTTATAATATTTTACTTCCTTCTCGCAAGTATCACAATAAACCATATTTATAGCGTGAGAAAACGTGGTGTTTTATATATATCACTGTGCTTAAAATAAAACACTTTTGAGCTTTACAGCTCCGTTTTATATATATCGCTGTGCTTAAACTAAAACACTTTTTCACTCAGAATCATCTAAGTCATAACTATCACATGAATACTCAGAATCATACTCAGAGTCATCAATAAAGCTACTCTCATAACTATCATTTGAGCACAAACTATTAGTATCATAACTATCATCTGTGTTCAATGAAATACTATCATCACCATCGTCCAAGTTCAATGAAATACTATCATCACTATCGTCTGAGTTCAATGAAATAGTAAAATCTTCACTGCTGTATTGACTCATATTTAATTAGCAAGAAAAATATTCCCATCAATATCTATATACTTTCTTTCATTAACAGATTCAATCTCTACAATTTTTATATCAAAAGTTATCTTTAAATAATCTCTAACTATCATAGAACGAAATGACATTTCACCAGAAATATTAACATCATTCATTTTACTTAGATCTACACCCTTTGGATTATTAAAGAAAATACAAATGTCTCCTCTAGAATTATTAATGGTCTTATCATTCTTTTTCAAAGTATCGTGGTCAATCACTTTTTCAAGCTTTGAATAAATTGCCAGGAGTAGAGGAGAAACTTTTGTTAGATTTACTTTAATGGATGTCTTTCCAGGTATAGTTAGAGCTCTTCCTTTAAATGAAATAGAGGGGCTCATGTTATTTTCCATAACTGGTTTTACCCAAAAATTTCCATATTTATCTTTGTTCAATTTAACATCTTTGACATATTTTTCTATATCTTCCACCGAAGTAGAGATTGATTGAAATTTGTCTTTTGTGCTTTGAAACATTGTATTTATTAATGAATAAACTTGCGTTTAGTTTAAGTAAAAATTTACCACATAAATATGATAAGTTCTGAAGGATATTTAGAATTTCCAGACTCTCCATATGATAAATTAGAGAATTGTCCGGCTTGTGATAGAGTGGGGCTTAATGATGAGGATTCATATAAACAATGTATTTTCTGTGATTTAATTTTAATTAATGATAATAAGAAATATAAAAAAATATATAACTCTTTTAAATTAGAACCAAAAATGAATTACTTTACAAGATTAATAAGAGAGATGAATGTTAAGTATTGTGATGATAATACACCATTTCTTTCAAGGGAAGAGACTAATTGTATTGAGGAAATGTATAAGGGTTTAATGATATTTATTATTCAAAATAATTTTAATGGAAATGTTAATACAAGATACTATATAAATAAAATAATGGATTATTTTGAAATTAAACCCGAACTCAGGATAAAATATAGAGTTTCTCAAATAGCTCAAAAAAAGTTGGATAACTTGTTTTCCAAATATATAAATGAATGATTTTTTACCCGTTTGGGAAAATAAGATAAAATTTAATAACCATAAAAACATTCCAAATTCATTGAGATGTCTAATAGTTGGTTCAAGCGGATGTGGAAAAACCTGTTTACTTTTAAAGATGCTCCTTGGTTCTAATTTTTTAGATTATGATAATTTAATAATTTTTACAAAGTCAAGTTTTCAACCCGAGTATCAACTACTCTCACAGGGTTTTAATGCGGGTCTTAAAAAGGAAGACATTATCGGTTTATTTAAACTTCAAAACAAACTAAATGATTATAATATTGATGATATAATACAATTATTTTGTGATACACAGAAATCAAAATCGAAACCCATAACTTGTATTCTCAGTGATAATACGGATGATATACCTTCACCTCAAGATTTA
Organism: Myxine glutinosa; assembly: GCF_964187855.1. NCBI lineage: Eukaryota > Metazoa > Chordata > Myxini > Myxiniformes > Myxinidae > Myxine > Myxine glutinosa. Next base: position 105,769,627 of record NC_136272.1, read on the forward strand.
GATAAATCAAAAAAGAACCTTGTCATCTTTGATGATTGTGTTAATGAGAGAAACCAAACAGTAATGGATAGCTACTATACAAGAGGGAGACATTCTTCTTGTAATTGTATATATCTTAGTCAATCATATTTTCAACTCCCTCGACGCTCAATAAGAAACAATGCCAATACTTTTATTTTATTTAAGTTAAATTCAATAGATGTAAATAATTTTTGGAGAGATAATTGCTCTACGTTATGTAGTAAAAAAGAATTTGAAAATTATATGAAACACACGATTGGAAAATATAAATATATTGTTGTGAAACAAGATGAGATACTAAATGATATTTTTCAATACTAAATGAATACCGAAGAAAGAGAAAGAAAGTTTAAGGAACATCAACAATTAGTTTCAAAAGTTGTTAAACAACAGGAAGAGATAAAGAAGAAACGGAAACAGAAACTAACTGGTGAAGAAGCCTTTGAAAGAAAACAAGAGAAATTCTTTAAACCACTTTTGAAAACTCAACACCCTACAGTTCCCACGGTAGAATTTACTCCGAAAAAACTTCAAATGCTCAAAGATTTTAGTCAGATAACAAAACAAGAACTTGGTGAATTAGAATATGATGACGAGGGATTATTTCGGAAACTTGAGCAGGTAAATCAACCCCCTAATTATGTTGTGGAAGCTCTTCAAAACAATGAATATTCTGCGGGTTCAAAAACCAGAGCAGGTCTCATTCCAACAGAAGAACCAGCAGTGTTTCATCTTGTGGAAGAAAAGGTATTGATATTTAATGATGAATTGATGTTCTTGAGTTCTACTCAACCAAATGTTAAATTAACTCCAAGATTAATGTTTCTTCTAACAAACCCCGGATTCAGCGGTTCAAAATATTTTGAGGAACCACTTGATATGGAAAGAGAGGAAGATAGGGTATATATTGAGTTGTTAAATACACTTGATTATGGAGTTTCTGTTGCTGGTAAAAGTAAGAAGAATGAGAAGGAGAAACATATTATTGATGCTTTAAGTAAGCTTGGTTCGGGTGTTAGTTTTCTTCCAAATGACCCATCACAATTAGTTAATAGGCTATTATTGTTATTAGGTAGTAAGAAGGCTGGAAACAACAATTGTTTTAATGAATCCTCAGCCATTTTAGATCAGTTGATGAACATGAAAATAATTAATAAATGTCAATACAAAGATATTTTATTAGATATTAAATAAGATGAGAAGCACAATTCTTAGTTTTAATTTCACAACGAGCGATTACACAGCTTCATTCCCTTACCCACTACAACTTGACCCCCTTACCTCATATGAGGCATCTTTGTTGTCAATGGAAACTTACAATACCCTTTTTAATATCACAGAGAAAAACAACAAGTTTAGTTATAATCCAGGCACTGCCTACAAAACTATAACTGTTTCACCTGGAGCTTACGAGATTTCTCAAATATCTTCAGAAGTCTCTCGCCTTATGAAAGAAAAAGGTGATGAACCAAAAAATATTGTAATAGATATTCAAACACACACTTCAAAATCAACTATTAAACTGAAAAATAATTATAAAGTTGATTTCACGATTGAAAATTCGTTCAGAGAGCTATTGGGTTTCTCTTCAAAAAAGATTGAAAATAACGGGACGTTTTACAGTGATAATGTTATCCAAATATCCTCCGGTATAAATTCAGTATTAATTCATTGTGATTTGATTGATGGTGCTTATAACGATGGAATAAGAACAAATACAATATTTTCATTCAGTGCATACTCAACCCCGATTGGTTATAAATTTAATATGGAACCAAAAAATCTTGTCTATTTACCTGTGTCAGGAAAAACCATATACAGAGTAAATTTTAGGATAACCGACCAAGATAATCGTATGATATCCTTTAATGATGAAATTATATCCATCAGAATTCACCTACGTGAAGTTTTTCAATAAATAAATAATGGTTATTGTAAGAAAACACGAGTTGGGAAAATATAAAATAATTACAGGGGAGGGCATGTTCCTTTCACCAGACTATACAAGGTATGTGGGTAAAGGATACTATAAACCTAAGAGACAACGGGGTGTGGGTCATCAATTTCGAAATAAAGGAGATGGGATAATTGATACTCTAATGGGTATTGGTTCAACCATTCTTAAACATAAAGACCTAATTGGTTCAACTGCTTCTCTCATGGGAAATGTAGCAGGTGTTGTAAAGAGTATAAAAGATGCTCAAAAGGAGTCCCATAAATTACAAGCAATCAAAGAAATTAAAAAAGGTAAAACTCAACTATCTTCACAAGAACGACAAAAAATCATTAAAATACTTGGGTCAGGGTTTCAACAATTTTAATACTATATAAATACAAGTATGGAAGCGATTGATAGTATCTATGATTTGGATGATACGATTATCATTTCAAACTCTACTAAAAAGGAAGACTATTTTAAGGTAAATGCTATTACAGGAACCGACTGGAATTCAAACGGAACAAAAAGTTTTGAAATAAATAATCAACAAACTTACTTGAATATAGCTGATAGTTTCTTGCTGTGTAAATTTAAATTCACTAAGGCTGCGAATAATACTAATGCTACACTCGTAAATGATTTCTTCTGGAAAATGTTTGACAGTGTTCGCCTGTATATTGGAACACAAGAGGTTGAAGCGGTTGATTATGTCTCTGCTACATCTGAAATGATGAAATTTACACTATATTCGTTTGGTGATAGAATGGGTAAGGGAGCTGTTGAAGGCTTTATTCCTGATATGTCAACGGGAACAAACACAGACCCTGGTTATAGTCAAAGGAAGTCAATGTATAATGATGACGCAAAAGCTGAGAATAGTTTTACCGTAGCAGTACCTCTTAAAGGTATATTTGGATTTTGTGATTATGATAAAGTTTTGTATGGTCTTAAAATTAGATTTCAACTACAAAGGAATGATAATGTAAATAGATTGCTTTTTGGGGTTGAAAATGCTTTTGGCGACAATAATAAATTTGTTATTAATGATTTGTGTTGGTATATCAATGAATATACTCCTAATCTTAAAACGGAGGAGATGTTAAATAGAAGACTTAACTCAAAGAAACCGCTAAATGTATCATACCTTAAAAGAAGATGTCAACACGTTAAACTGGAACACACTACCTACACTTGGAATTTGGGTGTTCTTGAAGGAAAGCCACGATACCTATGGCTCATTTTTAAAAAAACAGATGGAGAGGAGGGTACTAATAAGAATAATGCGCTGAGTGATAATGCTAAGGTGAAACAACTTCGGGTTTCTCTTGATGGCACATTTTATCCGCGAGATAGATTGGAAATTGATTGGGAAAAAAATGATTATGCGGAAGCCTACAAGTCCTACCAAAAAGTGTGTGAAAGTAATGGTAATAATGATCCTATTTTGGATATGGTTGCATTTAAAGGTTTATATACAATCTACGCAATTGACCTGAGTTCTCAAAAGGAAACTATAAAGTCTAATCGAGTGGATACTTCTCTATACATTGAAAGAGGGGAGAATGAAGAAGTTGATGCTTATTGTTTGCTTTTGGAGGAAACAGAATTACAGATTAATACAGATAATGGTGTTATGATTAATATCACATAGGTTTTTTCTCATAAATAAATGGTAGGGGTATATGTTAATCAAATCAATCTTAATAAATTAACATCTTGTATTCAAAATCAAAAGCCTTGTATTATTAATGTTAATACAATTCAAAGAAAAGGAGCTGTAAGAATTGATGTTTTACTCACACACACACAAGTAAAAACACTAAATGATGTTGGATCACTTAAAATTAAAATGACGAAACCTATGTTAAAGAAATATTCAATAGACGAGTCAAGAGGAGGATTTCTCCCGTTTCTAATTCCTTTATTTGCTGGTTTAAGTGCGGCGGGAGCATTGACTGGTGGTATTTCAGCAGCGGTAAAAACTGCTAACGAAAGGAAGGCACAACTAAAAGCTCAAAAAGAATTGGAAAGACATAACAAGGAGTTGGAGAAACAAATTAGTGGAAGTGGTGTAATTGTAGATTTTGCTCAAAAACTTGAAAGTCTACCTGATAAAGCTAGATTGTTGGTTGGAGATATGCTTTCCTCTATCGCTCAAGCGGGTGTTAAACTAACTAAACGGGGTAATGGATTGTATCTTTCTCATAAATAAATGGATAAATGGTTTAAACAATTTGGAAAGAATACAACGTCAAATATAGAACTAGCTAAGTATTGTAAAACACTAAAAATTGATAATGTGGTTATTTGTATGAGAGATGAATTAATACATATAAATAAGAATACAAAGAATATTATTATGAATTTAGACACACAGAATGGTTCTCATTGGGTTTGTATTCATAATAGTCAGGATAAATATTATTTTGATAGTTATGGTATGCCACCACCTGTTGAAGTAATACAATTCTTACAGAATGGTGTTTATCAAACATTTCAAGTTCAAGAAATTAATTCTAAATGTTGTGGTCAATTATGTTTATATGTATTATTTCAACTCAACAATAATGAAAATTTTTATGATATCATTTTTAATCTAATATAAATGACTTATGTTGGAAAAGATGGTTCTATCTTTGGAAAATCTTCTCAGGATATTGATTTATCAAATTATTATACAAAGGCACAGGCTGAACGACAAAAATATAGTATAAGTAAAAATATTAATATGAAGAATACTTATAAATTAATCAATTATCCAAACCCTACAGATGCGAATGACTTAATTAGATTCAGTGATTTATCACACTTGTTAAATAAAACAGCACGTTTTGTGAAACAAGTAAAATTTACAACCACAACACCTGGTTATACTGACCATACACCTTTCCTCATTGAATTTAACTACCTGCTTACAATTGAATTTTATAAAGAAGGACATTTAGTTAATATGCGAATTAATAAATGGGGGTATGATATGCCTGATTTAGGGTATAATTGGTCTTTTTCAATAAACTTAGAAGACCTACATGATTTAAATCGGTCTCGTAAAGAAGAATATTATCCACTTGGTGAAGATAAGGATTTATGTGGAAGTACAATTAGTAAACAACAAATACGTGATTTTAAGAAAATAAAAATATATGATAGTATAGCGATGGTTCGCATGACAAAGAAGGAAGGTAATGAGATAAGGATAGAAAGCCGAGGAATACAAACCGATTTGGTAGTGGGAAGATGGGGTGGTATTACCTGTCATAATATTAATCTCACATATATTTCTGATACATAAATGGCAGGAAGAAGACTACAAGAGAATTATAATTTTTGTATTCAAGGATACCTACAAGAAAAGGGTGCTCGGTTTTACATACCGTACGAATTGGAACATACACATGGAAATTTTGTCATTAAAAACTGGCCTTATACTGATATTGTTAAACCCACAAATAGAGACTTGTTTAAAGTATTAAATAAAAATGAACTTCTCAAAGTTATGAAATATAAAACTCTTTTAGAAATCGTCAACAAATCTTATTGGTATCCTATTATGAGAAAAATAATTATAGATACAAGAATATCTCAAAATCCAGATGAGTATATGTATAATATTATTTGGGACTCAAGCTCAAGGGTTGTAAGGGCTAAGGAAGGAATTGAAGAAGAGAAGGAGGAAAGAGAGAAAAAGGAGAAGGAGGAAAGGGAGAGGGAGGAGAAGGAGGAGAGGGAGAAAAAGGAGGAGGAGAGGGAGAAAAAGGAGAAGGAGGAAGGAGAGAAAAGGGAGAAGGAGGAAAGAGAGAAAAAGAAGAAGGAGGAGAGGGAGAAAAAGGAGAAGGAGGAGAGGGAGGAAAGGGAGCAAAGAGAGAGGGAGGAAAAATATAAAAAGATGGAAATCAGTGAGATTCGTAAAAGATTGAGTGTATTACAGCAAATAAATCAATCTCAACGCACCGAAGAGGAAATTAAAGAATTAACAACTCTTATGAAGATAATGGTTTCAAAAATAACAACGTCAATGTCTTCAATTTCAGGGAGGAGATTTAAACGAGAAAGTGGTGAAGAAGAAGAAGAAGAAGAAGAAGGAAAAGATTATGTGATTGATGATGTTGGTGTCATTGACTTTAGTTAGTTTTTATTTGTAAATAAATGGAGGAGAGAGTGAAGGCATTCCTTAGGATTCTTTATGTTTTAAAAATAAAGATTGAAATGTATATGTTGAAAACCAAAAAGGTTTTGATACTCTGTCAGAATTTTTCTGATAAATAAATATGAGTTATTGTCTCAAATGTAAAAAGAAAACTAAATCTAAAAATATCTCTTATGTTAAAGCTAAAAATAATAGAGTTTATCAAAAAGGAATATGTCAAGTATGTGGCTCTAAAAAGTGCCAATTCATCTCTCCTAAAAGAGGAGGAGACATACAAAAGTTTCTGTCAGGAAGTAAATTTACAACAACTGGAATTCCAGGGGAATTACACCTTCCAGGGTATTCTTTCTGTGGTCCAGGAACAAACTTGGATAAAAGATTAGATGAGGCTGACAATCCTAAACCTTGGTCTAAACCTACAAATAGGGTTGACGAAGTGTGTATGAAGCATGATATTGCTTATGGGAAAACCACTACGTTGACTGAAAAACATAAAGCCGACAGCGAAATGTTGTATAATTTGTCTTTGATACAAAATCCAACGTTGAGAGAGAAAGTTGATAGGTTTATTGTGAGAAATTTGATAAATGCTAAATTGAAACTTGGTCTTGGTTATTCCTCAAAAAACTATTAGGCTCTAATGATGCCATCAAGACTGAGGAGCTTTTGGCTGAAGAATTACACAAACCTATAATCACAAAGTTTAAAAGAAGGAAGGTTTATTCTAAATACACTGACCACATATGGTCCGCTGATTTAATTGAATTGAATAATGACAGGGGATACAGGTATGCTTTAACCGTTATTGATTTGAGGAGTAGATTTGCCTGGGTTGTCCCTTTAAAAAATAAAAGGGGTGATACTTTAATGTTAGCCTTTAAGCTAATATTTGATCGGGATAAAAGGAAACCAAAGAAGTTATGGACTGATGAGGGAACAGAGTTCTATAACAAAATATTCATGAAATTTCTTAAGGGGAAGGGTATTAAATTATACAGCACCTTTAATGAAGGAAAGGCAGTTGTTATTGAGCGTTTTAATCGTACTTTAAAAGAGAAATTATATAAAAAATTCACACAACTCGGTTCTCAAAAATGGGTGTATTTAATTCAGGATATTGTAGATAATTACAATAATACAGTTCATTCATCAACACAATCAAAACCATCAGAAACATTTACAAAATTAGAATATGAAAAGGAGATTAATTTGAGAAAGCCCAAGTTTAAAGTTGGTGATATTGTAAGAATATACAAATGGAAAAGTCATTTTGAGAAAGGTTATACACAAAAATGGACTCGTGAATTATTTAAAATCATTGATGTAATGGATACAGTCCCTTGGACCTACAAATTATATGATTTAAATGGAGAAGAAATCTTGGGTTCATTTTACTCACAAGAATTACAAAAAACACAAGTAAGCAGATAATACCCTTGAAAATAATAAATAAATAAATAAAATGTAATGGGGATACGTTTTTAAATCTGTGAACCCCAAACACAGAATCCCACAACTTTTTAGTTGGGGCTTAACTTTTGTGTGTGTATAATGGGGATACGTTTTTAAATCTGTGAACCCCAAACACAGAATCCCACAACTTTTTAGTTGGGGCTTAACTTTTGTGTGTGTATAATGGGGATACGTTTTTAAATCTGTGAACCCCAAACACAGAATCCCACAACTTTTTAGTTGGGGCTTAACTTTTGTGTGTGTATAATGGGGATACGTTTTTAAATCTGTGAACCCCAAACACAGAATCCCACAACTTTTTAGTTGGGGCTTAACTTTTGTGTGTGTATAATGGGGATACGTTTTTAAATCTGTGAACCCCAAACACAGAATCCCACAACTTTTTAGTTGGGGCTTAACTTTTGTGTGTGTATAATGGGGATACGTTTTTAAATCTGTGAACCCCAAACACAGAATCCCACAACTTTTTAGTTGGGGCTTAACTTTTGTGTGTGTGTGTATGTGCGAGTGAGTCATAATAATATACAAACCCTAACCCAACCCAAGCCCTAACCCAACCCCATCCCTAACCCAAACCCATCCCTAACCCAACCCATCCCTAACCCAACCCCATCCCTAACCCAACCCCATCCCTAACCCAACCCCATCCCTAACCCAACCCCATCCCTAACCCAACCCCATCCCTAACCCAACCCCAACCCTAACCCAACCCCATCCCTAACCCAACCCCATCCCTAACCCAACCCATCCCTAACCCTCACATTCAAAATCCCAACCCTAACCCAATCCCATCCCTAACCCAACCCCAACCCTAACCCTCACATTCAAAATCCCAACCCTAACCCAACCCATCCCTAACCCAACCCCATCCCTAACCCAACCCCATCCCTAACCCAACCCCAACCCTAACCCTCACATTCAAAATCCCAACCCTAACCCAACCCCATCCCTAACCCTCACATTCAAAATCCCACCCAAACCCTAACATAATCTTTCTTTTCTTCTTTTTTAAATACGTATTTCTTTTTTTTTTTTCCTCTTCCTCCAATTCTGTCTTTCAAGGCTTTTAAGTTTGAAGAAGTAGAAATGGGAAGAAAGAATTTTCCAGCATTTTCTTCCTCGAACTTTCTTGATATTGCTTAAATCAAGCGTCATTAAATAAAGAACATTGTTCATTGCTTTAGAATCCAAAGAGTCTCCAAGAGGAACCCCACAGGTAGAGTCTCCAAAATAAAACCAACTTTCCAAGTTCCCAAGGTATAACCACATTCCTGTTGAGCCTCCAAGATAGGTATCACATTCCGAGTCATCAAAACAAAACCCCCATTCCGAGTCTCCAAAAATATAACCATCTTTCCAAGTCCCCAAGGTAAAACCACAATTTTCAGAAATATTGGGGGTTTCCGTGATAAGTCTCACATAGTATAACTGCGGACCATCAGGGAAAGCTTCCCTTTCCCAATTTTTTAGGGTTTCTATGATGTGTCTCACATAGTATAACTGCGGACCATCAGGGAGAACTCTCCTTGCCCAATTTTTTAGGGTTTCTATGATGTGTCTCACATAGTATAACTGCGGACCATCAGGGAGAACTCTCCTTGCCCAATTTTTTAGGGTTTCTATGATGTGTCTCACATAGTATAACTGCGGACCATCAGGGAGAACTCTCCTTGCCCAATTTTTTAGGGTTTCTATGATGTGTCTCACATAGTATAACTGCGGACCATCAGGGAGAACTCTCCTTGCCCAATTTTTTAGGGTTTCTATGATGTGTCTCACATAGTATAACTGCGGACCATCAGGGAGAACTCTCCTTTCCCAATTTTCAGAAATTTGTGGGTCTCCAATGTATGACTTGTATTCTGGCTCATCAAGGTAGAACTTGTTCAGTGGGTTTTGTTTTGATAACTCACAACAAGTATCATCATGGTAAAACTCTTTTTCAGGATTTTGTGGATCTCCAAGGTATAACTCTTTGGCTGGGTCATCAAGGTAGAACTCGTTCTGGGGGTCTTGGTTGTTCAAAATGTCTTCAAACAAAAAAATAACTTCATCCCAAGTTGTGTTAAAAGCAGAATTTTCATTTCGTATCTCAGATACAATTTCCTGTGAAAGAAAATAACAATGTATTAATTTAATACAATATTTTTTATTTGTATAAATCAAGCTCTATGAATATTAAAATAAACTTTGTTAACTCTTACACGAGTCTCATCTTAAAAAAAAAAAAAAAAAAAAAAAAAAAAAAATTAAATAAATAAATAAATAAATAAACAAACTTACCTCCATTGATAAGAGGTTCGAGTCCAGTTCATCAATCTGAAGGTTGAGTTCTACACAGGTAGTAGGACTCCATGGAATAGCAAAGTTATCCCATTCCATTTCGGCATAGTAGTCCATTCTCAAGTGAAGCAGAAAGCGTGTTTGAAAAAGCCTGTGTGGTCGGTGCCTTTTATAAGGACTGGGTGTGTCTTCCTGTGGAAATTCCCTGGGCGTGTCTTAACTGGAAATGATGTGATGGAAATTCCCTGAAAATGATGTAATGTATTACCTGGAAATGATACAATGCTGAAGAGTTTATAAAGTGGGTGGGACTTAGCAAAAATGGGAGGAGCTTAGCAAAAGTGGGCGGGGCTTAGTAAAAAGTGGGCGTGGCTTAACAAAAAGTGGGCGGGGCTTAGTAAAAAATGGGCGTGGTTTACCAAAAAGTGGGCGGAGCTTACCAAAAAATGGTATGTGGCACTGGAGGCGCTCAAGCAAGAACATTGAGGGAGGTTTACCATTTTATCTTAGCTCAGTTAAAATATCTTAATAAAGAACCAAACTCAAACATATTTTTTGTTAATATATTAGATGGTGAAGAGAGTTGTAGGAGAATTAAATTATTTCCCACGCATAAACAAATATTTGTAGGGTCGTTGTTTGAGTGGGTTATATTCACCAGATGATATTAAGAGTAAAAGGTTAAAAGGTCCATGAGGTCAGAAGGATCACAGGTGTTTAAGTGGTCTAATGAATAAGGATAACATGTCAAAAGGTTAGAAGGTTCGTAAAGAACAGGGTGAGAGAAATATAGGTGTTTAGGGGCAATGAGGGAGGGAAAGAATTAATATGGAAGTGAATGGGTCAATGTTTGAGTGGGTCAAAGATTAATCTGCCAGATGATATGTAGAAGAAGGATGATAGGTCTATAAGAGAAAACAAATATTTGTAGTGTTTGAGTGGTCTAATGAACAACATTAAGGATAGGTACTACAGACAAAAGGTTCATAAAGATGAGGGTGGGAGAAATAAAGGTGTTTATGATTTTTGAAAAAGACAAGGGGGTAAATGACATTAGATAGGGATTTCCCATGTTAAACGGAGGTGTCCCAGAAGCAACATTATTACACTACTGACCCCACAAGGGGCGAGATGGTGTACGGAGACAGTGGACTCGCGTCCATCTGCCGTCAGCACACGAGCATGCTCGGGATTAGCCTGGAGTACCTGCGCCTTATCCACAAAGGGGTCGTACTTGCTCGTGCGCACCGCTCGTTTGATTGAGATAAGCCGGCCCCGGCTCAGCGAGCCAGCTGGGTAAAGATCGGATACTACCCGAGCTTCTAGGGTGGTGGAACAGTCGCTCGTGAGGAGTCTGGTTGGTGGCCGTACATAGGAGAGCCCGGATCGAGTTCAGAGCCGCAGGTAGCGACCAAGCCCATTTATCGAGACCCCGGCCGAGGGTCCGGAGGCTTAGAGTGACGGCCCTCCATATAATCCCATTGAAGCGTTCGATCTGCCCATTCGCGTGGGGTCTGTACGGTGTGGTGTAACTCGAAGCAACATTATTTTGGAGCAAATAACCCCTCACCTCCTGCGACAGGAACACCGCACCCCGATCGGTATGCATGTAGGCCGGATACCCAAACATAGAAAACATATTCTGCAGGCACCGTATGACAGTGGCAGCCGTCATATCCCCACACGTATAAGCAAAGGGGAATCGCGAGTACTCATCAACGATAGTGAGCAGATAACGAGAGTTGCTCGACACCGTCAGCGGTCCTTTGAAATCCATCGCCAATCTCTCCCACGGTCTAGTAGCCCTAACCAGCGACCCCATGGGAGGGTTGTAAAAACGCGGTTTGAGTTCCGCACATATAGCGCAGTCACGGCAGATCCGGCGGATGTCCTCAACCGAGTACGGCAGATTACTACTACGCACAAAATGAGCGAAACGCGTCACCCCCGGATGACACATAGTGTCGTGCAGAGTGCGCAGCCCCTCCAAAGTTATGATCCCCGCGCACGTAGCCGGCCTCGATAAGGCGTCGGCGACCAGGTTATCCTTCCCCGGGCGGTATTTGATGGTGTAGCAGAAGTCGGCGAGTTCGATACGCCAGCGAGTGATTTTCTCATTCTTAATACGTTGAGCATGCAAGGTGTCGTACATGAACGCAACGCTTTGTTGGTCCGTGATGATTTGGAAGCATCGCCCGATTAAGTACGGTCGCCACCGCCGAATCGACTCGACGATCGCGTACGCTTCCTTTTCGACAGACGAATGCCTCCGCTCAGCAGAGGTGAGAGTCCGCGAAAAGAAAGCCACCGGGCGCCCCCCTTGGGAGAGAGTCGCCGCTATCGCATGATCCGAGGCATCACTTTCTACGACGAAAGATTCGCTCTCGTCGATTGTCGCCACAGCGGTGCCAGCGATGTCGGCCTTAAGGCCCCCGAAGGCCGCGAAGGCGGCCGGGCTCATGGGGAACGTGTCGCAGGCCACAAGGGGGCGGAGCTTCGCGGAGAAATTTTGCACCCACTTCGAATAGTGGGCGAACAGCCCGAGAGCACGCTTCAGCGAAGCTCGATCGCCAGGCGGGGCCATATCGAGCAAAGGTCGCAGACGCTCCTTATCCGGAGAGACAGAGCCATGGGTCACGGTGTACCCCAGAAGATCTATCGTGCGTTGAGAGTAACGACACTTCACCTCATTCATGGTTAGGCGATACCTATGCGCGACCTCGAGGAAGCGCCTCAGATTAGCATCGTGATGCTCCTGGTCATACCCACAAACCGTAAGATTGTCCAGATAGACGAAGACATCTGTCAAGTTCTCCTTCGTAACGAGGTCGTCCATAGCCCTCTGAAAACAGGAGACCCCGTTCGTTACCCCAAAAGGTAATCGGGTGAACTGGTATAACCTTTGACCCGATTCAAAGGCGGTGTAGATGCGATCAGCCCTAGAGATGGGGATCTGATGATACGCACTACGCAGATCGAGAGTGCTGTAGACGGAGTACTGGGCCACCAGTCGTACTAGCGTGTCCATCCCCGGTAAGGGGTAGGCGTCCAGCTGTGTAAAGCGATTAACCGTCTGTGAGTAGTCGATTACCATGCGCCGGCGATGGGCCTCACTTCGCACCACTAAGACCTAGGCCCGCCACAGCGACCGGCTAGGTTCGATGACACCGTCCTTTAAGAGTTGGGCCGTTTCTTCCGCAATGAATTGCGCGTCCGCTCGTGAGTAGCGCCGCGATTTTACTGCTACAGGAGCGGTCAGTGGTCAGGTTGGGGAACAGCGAAAGAGGCTCAGTTTCCATTTTCGCTAGTGCACATACAGCAAGCGTGTCCGTCCCACCGAATTCAATTTCCAAACGTCCATGTCGCTTAAGGAAATCGTGTCCTAACAGGATGTCGGCACATAAGGCAGGCAAGACCATGAGATGTACATCGGAAAACATGCGTCCGTTTATCACAAGTTTTAATCGACATTCCCCCTTCGTGCTTAGCCGAAGTCCCTGGGAGGCCATGAAGATCCGTCGTGTAGTCCCGATGACCGGCCAACCATGTTGACGCACCAGCCGCTGATCGATGAAACTATCCGTAGATCCTGTGTCAATTAGGGCCCGTGCAAAAATGCCTTCAACCAAGAGAGGGATAATGGCCTGGTCAAGGCCAGAAGATCCGGCAGGTATTGCGCCGTCCGAGCGAGAAGATCGCGCCTCACGCGTGGATCCCACACCGGCTGCAGTTTTCCGGTCGTCGAAGGAGCCTCCGGAGGGCCCCCATGCCAAACGCATAGTTGGACGTGCCGATCCAAGAGCGTGTAATTCGTACGAGCCGCCGTCAGATGGCGCTCGTGTCACGTGCGAAAGATCGCAGTCAACATGTGCTCGATCAAGAGCGTGTAATTCGTACGAGCTGCCATCAGAGGGCGCTCGTGTAACTTGCGAAAGATCGCAGTCAATTGTACTTTCACTGCCGTCAGACGGCGCATGCGCAGGAGCTTTCAAAGCCGGCACTTTTTGTTTGTTTGAGGAAGGCGTTCGAACGCCAGTCAAGGTCGATCGCTCCGCGGCCGGTCGCGTTCGCGACATGTGTTGTGGCGGCCCGATGTATTTCACCAAGGACATGCGTGCAGCCAGGGGCCCGGGAGGAGGAGGACAGCTCATCAAGGCCGGGTGAGGCGCCCCGCTCCGTGCTCGGTCCGCTGGCTCGGCGATTAGCCCGTTCAAGGTCGCGCATGCTCGAGTGCCCCGCGCGGCCTTCTTGCAGACTTTAGCAAAGTGTCCTTTTGTAGAACACAAATGGCATATGGCTTCCCGAGCCGGACATGCTGACCTGGGATGCTGCCGGTTGCCACAAAAGTAACACGTCGCGTTCCGGTCAGGCCTGGGCGGGGCTGCTGTAGCTGCAGCTAGGCCAGAATCCGAGTCCACCTTGGGAGTGGCCAGGGGCTCGGCCGTAGTCGAGTCCGCACCCGTATCCTCGGCGGTAGCCCTCTCCAGTCGCGCGAGTTGAGTAGTCCCCGCAACGATCCGAGAGTAGTCATAAGCGGTGGATTGTTTCCGGCCTCAGTGTAAACGTTGGCCACCCATAGAGCCTCCGCGAACGTTAGGTCAGCTTTCTTCAGGAGCCTGAGTCTCAGATCTGTAGAGCTGATTCCGGAGACGAAAGCGTCTCGGACAAGATCGTCCTGGACTTGCTCGTGTGTCCATACCTCTTGAGTACTGTCCGCGAGGAGGTGCCGCAGCTCCTGAGCGAAGCGGTCGATCGACTCGGTTGGCTGTTGACGTCACGTGGCGAGCAGATGCCGGTTGTACACCACGCTCCGCTTCTTAATGTAGAGTCGCTTTAGCTCTTCCACGGCGGCATCGTACGTCGTACATCGAACGATGCTCCTGTAAACGTTGTGGTCGACTTTGGTCTGTAGCACAGACAGCTTCGTTTCAGCGGTGGGTACGGCATCCTGGGCGCCGAACTGGTTCTCCAGCGTTTTGAGCCAGTGAGCGAACACCGAGCCCGACTCCTCAGCTTGTGGGTCGGAGCCGAGTATCGGTACGTTGATCATCTTGTGTCCCGCCATTTCCGTAGATCTTAATTGAGATTAAGTGTTGTGAAAATCAACCAGATCCACAACTTGTCCCATAGGTAGGTTTAATCTCAATTAGATCTTTGACATCATCCTGTAAAATACAATCATGCAATAGATATCAGGAGGATCTTGGTATCATACTGAGCAGACCGATAATAATAGACAAAGCAAGCGAGTCTTGCATATATGTGCGAGTCTAGCATATACGTACCATTCAAGACTACATGTAAAGTAAATGTCACAGGTGTGGCTCCGCGTCGCGGACGTCCCAGGTTTTATAGACGCCCTTCAGTGGCTGAAGTGAGTAACTCTCCTGGGTTCAACTTTGGTATAATTTCACTACATTCTTGTTTATTTCCTATGGTCACCCCGTTCTCTCCCATCCCACAGTCCTTTGTGCCGCAGAATGTGGCCGCACAACTTCACAGGCACCTTGACCGTGTCGGGCGCTTGCGTTACAAGGATGGCTATGCTTGTGAAGCATGGCGTCTCGGCTGGTTCATGCTAGAGGGAAGCCAGTTGCACTTCTGCCCTCCCGAGCCTACTGCTGAACTCGAACACATCAATCTCCACAAGCTTCAGGAACTTGGTGAGTATTGAGCTGCATGAGGGTGATTTTAACAGTACCTAACCCCACCCCGTCCATTTCCCCTTATAATGCGGCTTGGTGGTGAGTGGATAAAGCCTTGTTGCATTACTCTCACCGTTATGACCTCGAGTTCCATGGGCAGCTCAGGAGAATTTTCCATATCCTGTAACGGAGTGGTGACCTTTCCAGGATTGCTTCTTAACCACGGAAACATTCGCGACTTGCTGTGAGTGGTCCAATGCTCTTTCAAGAGTGTGGGCCTCCACCACCCTCCCCTCTTTCTCTACAATATAAAACGCATTCTCATTACCTCCGCCACCAAAGGTGGATGGAGGTTATGTTTTCAACCCCTGTCTGCCTGTTTGTCTGTCCGTTTGTGAACAAGATATCTCAAAAAGTTGTGGACAGATTCAGACGAAATTTCACATAGAGGTAGCACGTGTGACAAGGACAAAACGATTCGATTTTGGTGAAGATCCGGATTCGGATCCGGTTACCAGAATTTTTAAGTATTCTTCACCATTGGGAGATAGGGCTAACAACGATACATAGCAGGATATCTCAAAAAGTTATGGACGGATTTGAACGAAACTTGGTGGACAGGTTGGGTGTCTGACAAGGACTAATCGAATAGATTTTGGTGAGGATCTGAATATGGATTCGGATATGATAATTATTTGATTTTTTAAGTGATTCTTCGCCATTTGAAGATAGGGCTAAAACCAACATATAGCAGGATATCGCAAAAAGTTATGGACATATTTGGACGAAACTTGTTGGACAGGTTGTGTGTTTGACAAGGAAGAATAGATTAGATTTTGGTGAATACCTGGATCCGGATCCAGCTAGTAGAATTTTTAAAGTGATTCTTCACCATTGAGTAATATGGCCAAAAATGATATATCAGGATATCTCAAAAAGTTGTGGACGGATTTGGACGAAACTTGGTGGAAAGGTTGTGTGTGTGAAAAGGACTAATTGTTTCGAATTTGTTGAAGATCTGAATATGGATTCGGTTAAAATAATTATTTAAATTTTAAGTGATTCTTCACCATTGAGAGATCGGGTGAAAAGCGATATATAACATGATATTTAAAAAAGTTATGGACAAGTTATGAATAAACTTGGCGGATGAGTTGGTTAGGTGACAAGAACAAGCCGATTAGATTTTGGTTCAGGTTCAAATCCAGATCCGGCCTATCAGTGGGATACAAAAGTAAACTGTTCACCAGGCGGAGGTATGCTCTCCACTGAGTGCCGTTCTAGTTCTGAATGTATTTTACATATGGAGCTTCTTTGATTTGCACCATGTTTTACCATGTACCGCTTTAAATACCTTCAGTCTGTAACTTCACCAGCTTGCCGATGCCATCGCAGAGGCTTTCCTTCCCCTTAGGTCTCAGCACTATGTCAGCAGGGAAAGCAAAGCGCCATTCCACAAGGAATTACCAAATTTTGTTTTTAACATATCTCGCTCACTCTCGAGAAGGAACCATCGTGATATTCCCATTATCACTTGTGTGTCTCAGATCTGAACGATTCCCTATTTTATTAGAAAGTAACTCCTCATGCCTAATACACACTATCTTGATATGTTACAGTCCTGGGAGTGCGCGTTTTTTTTTCCCAATCCGCTCTATTTACCAGATGGCAGACCCATGGTTAAAAATCAATTAATAAAATTAATTAATATTATATTAAAATTTATGAAATTATTAGTTAAGAAATTAATTAAAAGTTAAAAAAAGATATTCAACATGTGAGGTTACTTCCACTATCGTGTTACTACAGCTACAAAGATCACATTTAACCTTTCAGGAACACTAAATGGAGATCAGTCTGACACTAGCTTTTATTCCCAAACCAACAGACCTGCAGATCAGGAGGAAAATAAATCATCATAACAATGACATGGCGATGTTGGCTGTAAAGGCAAACTCTCAGGTCTGCAGCTTTTAGGTCGACACGCATTGTTGGACTAACAGTCATTATGTTTTCTGTTTGCAGCTCTCGGCAGCCCTGTGGAAAACAATGGCCGGAAGGAAGTGCTCATCCTGAGCGAAAAGAGACGGTAAAATTGGTCCGCCTCAAGTTTTTGCTCATCTGCTTATCTCTTTGTTTGTTTTGATTTCCTGTTCTAATTGGTTGCGGCTCAAGAAAGGTGGATACCAGGAAGTTGGATTGTCATTTGCTGCAGCTCCACCTTCTCCCTCTTTAATAGCCCCAATCGTTCCCCTATGGAACACCTTTGATCCATGTCTTTCACAAACTGGCTAACTAGGCCTGGCATTAAACAATGTGATTTGGGCAGGAAATTGTGATTTATTGAGGGTGACTGTGACAGTGACTCACCTACTCTTTACAAAATACACCCTATGATATTTAATGTCCCTCAACTGCCAGTGCTGACAGACATGTCAGCACATTGTTACCTCGCCCTGCATGCAGAACACCAAGGTGACACATTTAACTGGGTCGAGATTCATACTCGTGCAATAAAGTGTAAATGCTCGTGTGCACACCTCTAAGCTATACAGCCAACTCTCCTTGCATTTATTAATTTATCTTTGCATTATTCTCATCATCAAAACCTCTTTTTTTCATGTTTTTTTTTTCAAACACGGTCATGTTTTTGGGTTGTCCATACAGCTTTCCATCCCAGTGTGTGTCCGTCCATCCCTCCGTGCATATGTCCGTTATCGGTCATTCTTACCACGATAATTGGAAAACTACTAAAGGGATTTCAACCAAACTTAAAACAAGTATTGAAGGAGCTGGGGCTCCCACGTCGATCGGAAGAATGGACGCGACAAAAAGCTGGAATTCATCCGAGTTGCTTTAATCAAACCAAACACTCAGGCACTCTGAAAAGCCCGTTTATCGGGCAGCAATATATATACATATTATCCCGGAGCGTTTGCCCAGGAAAGGCGAGAGGGGGCGTGGCCCAGCGTCCTGGCTGCGGCCTGGCAAGTTGAGGGCGAGCCTGCCCGGGCATGCCCGGGCGTCCCGACCGGGGCCTGGCAAGTTGAGCGCGGGCCTGCCCGAGCGTCCTGGACGAGCCCGGCATGGTGATCGCTCCGCGTCCTTGATAGGTGCAAGGCGATTGTGAAAACCCAGCGGTAGCCGCTACACATGTCCCCCCAAAATCGACTTGCACCGGCAGGGTCAATTTGAGGGGGGTCCTGATGACCCGGCCGAAGCGACCCCTGGCGGGTCGTGGGAGGGGGTCCGGTGTGGTGGTGGGCGGTCGAGTGGGGGGCACCGTGGACGGGGGGCGGCCTCGCCGCGGCGGAAGGGCCACCCGTGGTGGGTGGTCGACGTCCACGTGCGCCGGCTTGAGGCGGTCCACCGCAATCCGGTCCGACCTGGCGCCGATGTCGATGACGAACGACTTGTCGTCCCGTCGCAGCACCCGGAAGGGCCCGTCGTACGGCGGCCGGAGTGGCCCCCGATGTGCGTCGTGACGCACAAAAACATACTCCGCTGTGCGAAGTGCTGGGGGGACGTAGGACTGGGGGTCACCGTGGTGGGATGTTGGCACGGGGGCAAACCGTCGGGCGGCCTCCTGGAGGTCCGAGCGCTGATGAGCTGCGGACCAGGGACTGGTAGCGTCGGGCACGAATTCGCCCGGGACGCGTAGCGCCTGGCCATAGACAAGCTCGGCGGTGGATGCCTGGAGGTCCTCCTTGGGGGCCGTGCGGAGGCCCAAAAGGACCCACGGCAGCCGGTCGGCCCAACCGCCGTCTTGAAGGCCGGCCATGAGCGCGGCCTTCATGGAGCGGTGGAATCGCTCGCACAACCCGTTTGCTTGGGGGTGGTAGGCCGTAGTACGGTGGAGCTTGACCCCCAGGTTGCGGGCGACCGCGCCCCACAGCTCGGAGGTGAACTGTGGTCCGCGGTCTGACGAGATGTCCGCCGGTGCGCCGAAGCGGGCGACCCAGGTGGCGATGAAAGCCTGCGCCACGTCGGCGGTGGTGGTGGAGACGAGGGGAACGGCCTCCGGCCACCTGGTGGTCCTGTCCACCATGGTGAGCAGGTGTGTGAACCCCCGTGACAGGGGGAGGGGGCCCACCAGATCCACGTTGACGTGGTCGAAACGTCGTTCGGGCACGGTGAAAGGTGCCAGCGGGGCCTGGGTGTGTCGGTGGATCTTGGCCCGTTGGCAGGCCGTGCAGGTGCTGGTCCAATCGCGGACGTCCCGACGAAGGCCGTGCCAGACGAATCGCGCCGACACCAGCTTCTGGGAAGCTTTCCGGCCCGGGTGGGAAAGGCCGTGGAGGGAGGCGAAGATGCGGCGTTGCCAGGTGACGGGCACGATGGGGCGAGGCTGGCCTTGGGAGACGTCGCAGAGCAGGACAGTGTCCGCGAAGGGGATGTCGGCCAGGCGGAGGCCCGTGTCCGCCGCCCGGAGGGCTTGCACCGTGGTGTCGGTGGTTTGGTCCGCCGCCATAAGCGCAAAGTCCACGCCCAGGTGGACCGCGTTCGCGCTGGCCCGGGAAAGACAGTCGGCCACGGCGTTGTTTTTGCCGGCGACGTGCCGGATGTCCGTGGTAAACTCCGACACGGCGGACAGGTGGCGCTGTTGGCGGGCCGACCACGGCTCCGTGACCTTGGCCATGGCGTAAACCAACGGCTTGTGGTCGACGAACGCCGTGAAAGGTCGGCCCTCCAGGAGGTGGCGGAAATGGCGGACGGCCAGGTGTAGACCGAGGAGCTCCCGGTCAAACGTGCTGTATTTGAGCTCGTTCGGCCGGAGCTGCCGGCTGAAAAAAGCGAGTGGCTGCCAAACCCCGTTCACCCATTGCTCATGTACGGCGCCCACCGCGTAGTCGGAGGCATCCGTGGTGAGGGCGATGGGAGCGTTGAGCACCGGGTGAGCGAGCAGTGTTGCGTCGGCGAGGGCCCGCTTTGAGCTTTGGAAGGCCGCATCCATTGCTGCGGACCAGGCGATGTCGTGCTTGGCCGGCTTGCCCCGGAGGGCTTCGTAGAGGGGCCGCATGAGTTGAGCAGCGCGGGGCACGAAGTGGTGATAAAAATTCACCATTCCCAGGAATTCCTGCAGGGCCTTTATGGTGCGGGGACGCGGGAACGTGGTGATGGCCTCGACCTTGGTTGGCGGCGGCACGGCCCCGTTCTTGGTGATGTGGTGGCCCAAAAAATCAACGGCCGTCGTGCCGAAGTGGCATTTGGCCGGGTTGACGATGAGGCCGTGCTCGCTGAGGCGCCCGAACAGTGTTCGGAGGTGGAGGAGGTGCTCGGCCCGGGACGTGCTGGCGACGAGGATGTCGTCCAGGTAAACGAAAAGGAACGGCAGGTCACGCAGCACGCCGTCCATCAAGCGCTGGAACGCCTGAGCCGCGTTCTTGAGACCAAACGGCATCCGCAAGAATTCGAATAAGCCGAACGGCGTGATGACTGCCGTTTTAGGGACGTCGGCCGCCCTGACAGGTACCTGGTGATATCCCCGTATGAGATCAATTTTCGAAAAAATGACCCGTCCCGCCAGACGGGCGGAGAAGTCTTGGATATGCGGGATCGGGTACCTGTCGGGGGTGGTAGCGTCATTGAGACGGCGGTAGTCGCCACACGGGCGCCATCCACCCCCCGGCTTTGGCACGATGTGCAGTGGCGAGGCCCACGCGCTATCGGAGCGCCGCACGATGCCGAGGTGCTCCAACGCGTCAAATTCGACCTTCGCCACGGCGAGCTTGGCTGGGTCGAGGCGGCGGGCCCTGGCGTAGACCGGCGGGCCCGTGGTTGGTATGTGGTGCTCGATCCCATGCCGTACTGCGACGGCCGAAAACGTCGGCCGCGTGAGGGCCGGGAACTCCGTGAGCAGGCGAGCAAACTCGTTCGCCGCCGGGACGGCGCATGCCAGCTCGGTCGGCGCGGAGCTGTTCAATGTGTATACCAGGGAGCTGAAGGTTTCGGCGTTGATTAAACGACGCCGTTGGACGTCCACCAGCAGTCCGTGTGCGCAGAGGAAGTCGGCGCCTAGCAGAGCCATGGGCACGTTTGCGGTTACAAACGTCCAAGCAAAGCGTTGGCTGCCGAAGCAGAGGGTGACGTTGCGCGGGCCGAAGGTGCGGATGGTCGATCCGTTGGCCGCAACCAAGGAGGGGCCGCAAACCGCGGATTGCCTGTCCTGGTCAGAGGCGGGTATGACGCTCAGTTGGGCGCCGGTGTCGCACAGGAAGCGCCGTCCGGACGCTTTATCCGTGATGAACAGTAAGTTGCCCGTGTGGCCGGCGCTCATGGCTGGTAATGAACGCCGGCCCGGCCGTTTCCCGGCCTGCCGAAGGTGCACGGGGGTCAGCATGTCCGGGCCTTCTGTCCGAACCTGGCATGATAGTAACACCACGCTTGGTCAGGTGGAGGCCCCGGTCGTCGTGCTGGAGGTGGTCGGCTCGGTGTAGCGGCCGCCAATTGCGTCGGCAGTTCGGTCGTCGACCGTGCCGGGTGCTCGGGCGCCATGGGTGTTGCGTCGGACGGCGGTGGGTCCCATGTTGCCGCTGCGATGCGCTGTCCTGCGGCGGAGATCTTGTCGGCTTCTCTGGCAAGGGCCCGGGGTTCTGTGATCGTCGTGCTTGCCAGGGCGAGGCGTACCGGGTTAGGCAGCTGACGGAGGAACAGCTCCCGGAACAGGAATGCCGGAGAGTGCTCGCCGAGCAGTGAAAGCATGTAGTCCATTCGCTCGGAAGGGCGTGTGTCGCCGAGCTCGGGCAGGTCGAGCAGGCGCCGTGCGCGTTCCGCCGATGGGAGGGCAAAAGCGTCGAGGAGAAGCTTCTTAATCGCGCCATATTTGTCAGCGGCTGGCGGGCTCTCGAGGAGGCTCAGGGCGCGGGCCGCGGTGGCCGAACCGAGCGCTGTTACCACATGGTGGAAGCGGGTGTCGTCGGCCGTGATGCCTCGCAGGGCGAACAGGGAATCCGCCTGTGCGAACCAAACCGCCGCGTGAGCCTCCCAGAAGGTAGGCAGTTTAAGGGCGACTGCCGTGTCCATGTCGGTAGGTCACCAATGAAGGAGCTGGGGCTCCCACGTCGATCGGAAGAATGGACGTGACAAAAAGCTGGAATTCATCCGAGTTGCTTTAATCAAACCAAACACTCAGGCACTCTGAAAAGCCCGTTTATCGGGCAGCAATATATATACATATTATCCTGGAGCGTTTGCCCAGGAAAGGCGAGAGGGGGCGTGGCCCAGCGTCCTGGCTGCGGCCTGGCAAGTTGAGGGCGAGCCTGCCCGGGCGTCCTGGACGAGCCCGGCATGGTGATCGCTCCGCGTCCTTGATAGGTGCAAGGCGATTGTGAAAACCCAGCGGTAGCCGCTACAGTATCTTACTATAATTCACCAAATGTCCGTCCGTCCGTCTGTCCGTCCGTTCGAAGGTACCGCAAAAACGGCTGAACCGATCGCAACGATATTTTGGGTGGGTAATCCTGGGATTTCCTGGAGTAAAATAGGCAATATTGTTTTTCCAATTTCAGCTTTGGCCTCCAGCATTTTCAGGTTTGGACTCCCGCATAACGTTATTTTCCCAGGTGCCACACAAACGGCTGCACCGATCGCTGCACGGCTGCACTGCACGGCTGCACCGATCGGACTCGGTGACCTCGGACAAAGACCTTTTTATAAGGACATGGGTTGAATCCCTGCTTGAGAGAATGCCAACCCCCTCCCCACCATCACGGCCGTCTCTCCAACTCACAATCCCACGAGATATGCGGAAAGGACGACCCAAAACCAATTATCTTCTTTTTGATTCGTATGTAAGCATCACTAAAAGTAAATAATGACCTCGGCCAAAGTTCAAACGACGTGGGTTTAATCTCTACATGAGAGAATTCCACATAGCTATTTGGGTGGTGTATACGCTAACAGATCGCTGTCTCCATTGATCTTGCCAAGGCCATAACACCTCTATCGGCTCACAATCCTTTTAACTGTTGACTTGGTAGTTTTTACAATGAAGGAAACATTAACAATGTTGTTAAAAGTTTATTTTGTGATTAATTTGTGATTGTAGTTATGTTGTTTGGAATGAAAAAGGAGATATCGAGTTCAAGTGAATGACGACATGCCGTGATGGTTTCTACTTTCTAAACGTGAACTTCGCGGATCGCCATATGCAGATTCGCCACGGTCCCACGGTCAATGTTTCTATACGTGAACGTACCCATTTGTTTACGAACGAGTACGTTTTTCATGGAAGTCCTTCACGAACTTGCTGTCCATGTCTGATGTGCGACTGAAGGTGCTACAGGAATGTGGAATTTATTGGTTTCATGCTTTAGCATTCGCCGGTATCTGCATTGCCTGCTTGCTTCTGGCCTCCCACCCGTGCGTAGCACGGGTATCTCACTAGTAGACTGTAATACAAAGATGAACTCATTCGATTTTTGGCTTCATCAGGTCAAAGGTCATGTGTATTTTGAGAATCATTTTGCACACCATAGCTTGCGTGAGAGACATCTGATGTTATATATTATGGGTTTCCTTACAAAGAACTTCAATGCAGGAGGAGGCCATTAGGCCCATCAAAGCCTCTGATATTATTACAAACCCATGGTTGTTTGTCGGTAATCTATCCTTTTTAAATGCTGAGCGTCAAGCAAGGAAGCAGCACCTACAATTTAGAAGTCTTTGTTATGATTCAGCCGGGTACAAACCGCAGACCTTCCAGACTCAGAGCGGACACTCTATCCATTACTCCACATAGGCTGGTGAATGTTCTACCTATTTATTTTTCTCTTTCACGCTCTGTCTCATATGACGTTTAATTTCTCATGTGGCCTTTCATCAAGATCAAACCTAATAGTGGGTTGACATCAAATGCAGACAGAAGCATATCCATTAACGCATTTTCATCAAATTATATTTTCTGACTATGGAACGCTTTGAGTGTACTCCCACCAACAACTCCATAATGTAATTGTGTTTTGTTCTTTATGCACCCCTTGTAGGACGCTGTATGTGCAAGGCTGTGGCCGCATTGACTTCTGCAGCTGGCACACGGCTCTGCGACAGGCCGCAGCTTCGCACGGACGGTCACTTGCTCGGCAGCACCTCACGGATGAAGACGTCCCCATTGCTGCAGACAAGTGCATTGACTTTGTCACGCGGAATGGTGTGTAAAGTGTCCTTGAGAGACCATTTTTATTTTAATCCTCATTACCGATAATCACATTATTATCCCTTTCCCGGGCAATGCATTTTTTTGGTGTTGTAAGTTTCTACAGACCTGTTTAGCTTTGTTTGATCTTAATGAGTAACTCACCTTGTACAGGCCTGATATCCGAGGGCATATACCGCAAAGCTGGCGTGAGTTCGCGTGTCACTGCACTGTTGGCTGACTTCTGGGATGACGCACGTGCTGTGCGACTACGGGATGGCGCCACTCAAGTGGACGACGTAGCTTCAGTTCTCAAACGCTTCCTCCGAGAGCTCGACGGGTGCCTGTTTACGTATTCCAGTCGCGAAGCTTGGGCCAAGGTGGCTGGTGAGATTCAGTACCTCTCCCGAAACACCATGCAGAGTGTATCCATCATTCTCGGCCTCAAGTGTCATCCTGTTTTTTTTTTTTGTTGTTTGTTTTTGTTTGTTTACAAGATCGAGGCTCATGTAAGAGCTAACATCAATCACAAAAAAACAAACGGACACAGAAAACATCCAATAAAGGGAGCGGGAGACAAGATGTGGAGAGAGAGGGAAACACACAAGTACAACAGCAGAGAGCAGGGACATCGGGAGATCTATGGGAGGGAGAGGGCTTGGGGGTAGGAGGCATGGGAAGGGGGAGGGGTGGGGAGGTATAAAACACATGGACACTGCTCGGACTTCCAGGGAAAAAGTCGGTATTTCAAAAAAGTGTATCTGGGGTGAATTCGCGGGGGTAGAAAAGATCAAGGTTTAGGATGGGGGAAGATAACAGATGGTGGCGAACAGCTGTTTTAAAGACCTGGAGGGAGGAGAGGGATTGAAGAGAGTGAGGGAGTTTGTTCCAGAGGCGGGAGTAAAGAGGAATATATTCTGTGTTTACCATACACAATCAAAGAGCGTTGTTAGCTGCAGATTCCCTCGATATTCATTTGTGATATTATTGATTCTACATGCAAAGCTTTATGTTTTACAAACACAAAACTTTGTGCGATGCCTCCTTTGCAATTAGATGTAACAATCTGAGACACTTGCATCATCAGCATCTTGACACGTTTGACATCAAAGGTAGTCAGCATATACATTTACTTGGAATTTTTTCCCCCCTATAGCTTTTTCTTTGCACAACTCTTTATTGAACATGAGCTCATTTTGATGACGAGCCTGAATGAAAGGAAGGTTGAGAAAGTGCAGTTGTCAGTTTTGCCTTTGTACTCGTACAGCCTTGCCCAACGAGGATACCAAAGTGCCGAAGTACCGCTCCCTGCTTCAGTCAATGCCCCATGTGAATGTGGCAACACTGACTGCCTTGATTGGGCACCTTTATTTGTGAGTGCATATCACCTGGGCCAGATACTCTGCATGCTTGTAGAAGCATAAATTTCGTGTGTGTGTGTGTGTGTGTGTGTGTGTGTGTGTGTGTGTGTGTGTGTGTGTGTGTGTGTGTGTGTGTGTGTGCACGTGCACATACATACTGTGCTCAAAACACTTGTCTTGTCTTTTCTTCTGAAGCATCCAGGTTTACTCCAGTTTAAATCAGATGAACGCGTACAACCTCTCCATCGTGTTTACTCCATCACTGTTTCACTCCAATGGTGACAACTCAGACGAGGCAAGGGTTGTTGAAGATCTCATCACTGATTATGTTTCCATCTTCGATGTGAGCATTTTGGGAATTTTGATTTTCTGTAACAATTTGTGTTTTCTTTTATGAATTATCACTTTTGTCTGACATGAATTTTTAGATCCTAGCTTGTATTGTTTGCCTAACTTTAACAAGAAAAAGTTTAAAACTCGTGTTTTGGTTTTGGGTTGAACAGATACGTGGCTTCCGGGTCTCGTCATGAAGAGCATTTTTTTTTTCCGGCTCATGTTTGCAGGTGAAAGAAGAGCAATTGAAGCTAAGGCAACAGGAGATGGATTACATCATCCGGTTGCACAATGACACGGGGGTTAACAAGGTCAGAATCAGGTCATCTTTCGTCTTTATTGTTTTACAAGGAATATGATTAAGTCTGTAATGGAAAATGAAACTGAAACGCTCGATTACTTGATTACTAGCAAAGAATCCATCCTTATGGATGGGTGATGTCACCCACTTATATTAATTTATGACTTGTAATAACGGCTTCCACCAGGTGGCGCTATACAATAGACATTTACATAGAGAAATTTGGCATCCTCATCCTACTCTGAATTTTTTTTACCAACTAAAACCACACCATGCACACTCCGAGTATAACCACCAGCCTTCAACTCATTCCGTGCAACGGTTTAGGCAGTTCTGTATGCGGCACATGACTGCGGGTAGCATCATTTGCTGGGAGCTCAGCTGTGCCGCTGATGCAGTGCCCCATGCAGGTTAGAGAAGGAATTAAAATTTAGACTAGAATGTATGTTTGTTTTTCTCTAGTCCTGAGCTCATTGGATTGTTCCTGGACTCTTTTCCTCTGGTCAAATCAGACTAAAATTGCCATCGTGGTGCAGTGCTGGCAGAGGGTGGATCATGCCATTTTACGAATGGCAATGTAAAGCTGACTGTCTCATCTACATTTATGTTTTTACAATAAAGGTCCATTGGCACCTTTTTGACAAAATGTATACGAGTTCTCTCCATCACCCTAATCAAATTTATTATCCCAGCACTGTAGGGAGCACTGACTGCATCAGTGGCACAAGCCACGGCCTTTAGAGAGTCAAATGATGTATACCTGGTGACTTAACTTGTAACAAACCCCCAGTCCAAAATCAAACTGAAATGAAAGAATAAAGAGATGGGGGCATTGGAAATTTTATATTGAAGATGTTAAAGAAAAAAAACGAGAACGACACTCAGTGGAGTGCATACTTCCGTCAGGCTGAACAGTGTACGTTTTGTGTCCCACCGATAAAATGTCACCTTTTATGAAGTCAGATTTCATACCTTTCACTCAACTCTGGACATGTTACAGCTCTTCTCTTAGCAATAGTTAGAGCCACTAAGTCTCAAACAAGAGGTCAGGAACGTCTCCCTGGACATATTTCGGGGGGTCAACTCAGTCTGGCACCCTAATTTTCTTCTCAAGCTCGCTTCCTGCAGCATGCTAGGCCACCCTCATACCTGGTTCTCTGACTTCCTCCACTCGGGCAGTCAAGACGTGGTGATCAATCCAACCCTCTCCTCTTCCAGTGGAGGCTGGATTGCTCCAAAGCAGTGTGTTCGGCCCTGTCTTGTTCATCATCGACATAAACAAACCCTCTGATGGTCTGGAAAACCCTTTCGTCCTTTTTCAAGATGACTCCACATTGTTTGTACAGTATCCCATCCCACTCATAGGGTGTGTTACTTTGTGCTGATCTACAGTTGATTATTCTTACAAATGGTGTTTGTCTTTTAACCTCCTTTCTATTATTAGCCCCAATGTCCAAATGTTGAAAAAAAGAAAGTCCTTGCAAATTATACGATGTCAACCTATCACTCAGGAAGGAACTTGGTGTTGGCTTAATTGTTAAGGTGGCTGGCTTGAGATATTAGGGTCCTGAGGTTGAGCCCCTGTCAGGCTGTTAAATTAACACCAGGTGGGTTTACTTAACCTGTCATCCTTCTGAGGTCAGCAAAATGAATACCAGATGACTGGTTATACAGAGGCATTGCATCAGCGACAACGCCACCCCCAGAAAATGATGCAACTACCAGCCACAGGTTGCCCATGGACCACCACCACCCAGGAAATGAACCTACCTCTATTTCCATGGTCAGCCACTGGAATTTCTTGGTCACCCCAGTCATGACTTCTCTTGGGCTGACCATATAGCCAAGCTGGACTCCAAAGCCAGCCACATGCTGGGCATACTCCATCGTTCCAAGTTATCCTCTGAAAAATCAGAACTAATTGCAGCCTAAAAGGCCTTTGTACAGAGCTCAATGGAGTACTTCTCTAAATATGGACTTGGGGCCAAGTATCACATCTGTCTCTCCTGGGTTCTGTTGAATCTAAAGCTCTTAATATTAACTGGAATCTCCTGTTATAACATTGAAGCACAAGGTCTGTTGCTCTCACGTTGCAGACGGGTTTAATTACCTCCCTGTTTTTACCACCTCTCCGTCGGTCCTGCAGCCTTTGCTTTGTCAGCTCTCTGACCCTCGACATTCTACAACTACTCCAGGACACACAATTTTTACAAGTAAACCCCTCCTGGTTAAACTCCCTAAATCCAGTCTTGCCACCCTCTTCCACTCTTTTCTTCCTCTTTTTTTCCTGTCTGTGGGACTATGCCAAACAACCTTTCATGTCGAGACACATGAGAACAGTTCAATTTTTTTTTTGTTTTTTGTATACAGAGTCGAGGCTTGTGGGAGAGCTAGACCACAGAATGGATCAGGACGCAATCTAGCAAAAGGAACAGCAGAAGAAGGAGGAAATGCAACAGCATGGCCGAGGGAAATTGGGGGTGGGTGTTTTAACTGGTGTAGAAAAGATCATGGTTTTGTATTGGGGACAATCTGAGATGGTGCTGAACAGCTGTCTTGAAGACCTGGAGGGAAGAATGTGATTGAAGAGAATGTGGAAGTTGGTTCCACATTCGAACAAAAAGAGGCACAAATGAGTGGAGGTGAGCAGTGAATCTCGATGTTGGGAGTTTCACTGCAAGGGTGTTTTCGCTAGAAGGGAGTTGCTTTCACAAGAAGTTTTAGTGGACCGCCCTGATTTCATGTCTGAAGTTGAGGGCCTCCATCCATTGTTGGGTGAGTAGAAGCAGCATGTCCAAGGTAGACTCACCTTGGCTGAACCCGAATTTATGATCTGAGATTAGTTCATTGGAGAAAAGGAATGATTTCAAATCGACTGTAATGGTGGATACCATGGCCTTGCTGATGATTAAAAGTAAGCTGATTGGTATGTAGTCACACTGAACATCAATAACCTTACTAATGATTGGAAGTAAGCCAGCAAATTGGCATGGTGACAATTGAAATCACCACATATAAGGAAGAGAGAGAGTTGAGATGAGTCGTTAAAAGTTCATCCATGTCGTCTGAGAGAGATGTAGATGGAGTCGTCACTGTTTGGAGGACGGTACAACACACAGATTAACATGAGGTGTGAGCGGTCGGGAAGTCGCAGCCAGATGTACTCCTGAGTTTTGGAAGGTGTAAGAACAGTATACGGAGAGTGAGAAATGGATTTATTGATGTACATTGCGACTCTGCCACCAGGACGGGGTTCAGGTCGATCAAACCGGAGGAGACAATAGCCAGGAAGAGACACTAAGGAGTCAAGGACGTTCTGTGAGAGGAAGGATTCTATTAAACAGATAATATCCGGGCTGTGAGCAGCAGCCTGAATTAAGACATCTGTCAGGTTGGAGCGGAGGCCTCGGGTGTTTGAGGTCCACACAGTTAGGGACACGGGAGGAGGAGCTGCTGTTAGTGTGCAGGAATGTGGAAAGGAGCAAAGAGAGGGAGCGGGACAGGGGTGAGCTGGGAGGGTGCAGGACTCAGTTGAATATGGGAAGCTGCAGGGCTGTTGCCAAGCTGGGAGGGTGCAGGATTGGGTCGAGTCTGGGGTGGGAAGAGTGATGTGGGGCTAGGGTGAAACTGGGAAGGTGCTGGGCTGGGGTGAAGCTGACCTTCAAACTTGTGGTGCTCTGCCCTCTCATGTCACCTCCAACCTCTGCCCCCATGACCCATGATCATTTCTACCCCCCATTAACGCAACTGCACTAAACTCTCTTACTTGGTTGCTGTATTTTATCCACTCCTCTGTCTCGTCTTCTCCTGCTTGTTCATTCCTTTGCTTGTTTTGTCCAAATGTGGCCCCAACTGTCAGTACGTTGCCTTTTTACCTGCTGTCACCTCACTCTTCCATTAGTCTTGATCTTGTACAATAATAAAATTAAAACACAGAAAGATAACCAAATTAGTAGTTACGGTAAACAAGGTGTGGAAGTGCCCCAAGAATGATGGGCCAAATGGCCTCATCGTGTGTCTCGACTTCATTGTATTTCCCGAGGCTTTGGTTGGAATAATGAGTACAAAATGAGTTTGACACAAAGTTTTGTTTCTTTTTGTGATTCCATATTATTGAGCAAACTGTTCTCTCAAACTGAAAGCTTCTCCCAACCACTCATCTGTAGCGGGTTCCTGCTGGAGACTTAATTCTCGAAGTTTACCTGCGGAAGAAGGAAAATGACTGTGGCCTTACACTGAAGGTGTGTTGCTGCACAAGGTGTTGCAGAAATGCATGGTAAAGTTTAAAGTTTCCATTTAAAGGCCGTTGTTTAAGCAGCATTTTAAAAATGGTGCATGACCACTTCCTTAACACTTTGCATCAATCAAGAAAAGCAACTTCTTCACCTCTTGGGAAGGTCGTACATAATCACCTATCATAGTTTTCAGTGAGAATTTCTTGTGCTCAGGTGTCTGCCCTCATGACGGCTGAGGAGCTGGTGGCCGAGGTTCTCTCCTTAAGGAGCCAGCCGGTGACCGAATGGGAACAATGGGCCGTGTTTGAAGTGTCCTGCAATGGGGAACTCGGTGAGAGTTCGTGATTTCTGAGACCTTTGCCTACGAGCCGACACTGCTAAACAAACTTTCATGTCGAGACGCATAAGCACAGATTCCCATTTGTAGTCATTCTTACCTGAGCTGATTTGCAGCGGATTGCTTTCCTATTATTGGCCTTGTGATTTATGGTAAAATAAATTGATCTCTCTTGCTGTACTTGCCCTGCATAATATGTTTATGAAAACTCCTCTTTGTGCCTTTATAACGAAATTGATAGAAGGCTCCTTATTTCATCAAATTGTTACAAATTGAGTCTCCTCTTATTTGCAATACCCTACCCGACCCTTCAGGCATTTTAAGGCCGTTTTCCCTGCTAGAGCGGGGGTTAGCCTTGCGGGCCCCATTACAATCATGGTTCCCTGTTTGAGGCAATGTTTTTATGGCCGGATGCCCTTCCTGACGCCAATTTGCAATGTATTCTGTAAATCCGTACCCACATGGATTGCGAACGACGACGATAACTTTTGTCATCCTGACCTACCCCTCTCCTCTGGGATGGCAGAGAGGGTGCTCCATTACCGTGAGCGAGTGTTGGACGCGGTGCTCCAGTGGCGTTCCACCGTCGACTACCAGTCCAACTACCTCATTGTGCGACACCACGCTGCACAGTCTTACCTGCAGAAGTCCTTCAGTAAGATTCAAAACCTATCGGCATCATAGCACAGTGTCAATTTTTGTGCCTTACCACCATATAATCAGTTCAAACACACTGTTCTCGCTGAGATTGAATTGCGAGTCTCCGGCTTTGGCTCAATGATGCACGACTCACTCAGACCATAAGAGGTGTCGGTCTCAAGGGTGGTCCTTTACCCTCGTGGTGGATGCCTGAAGAGGCCTAGATGCAGAAATTTCAGTGTATACTTCACCACTAATTACGCTGCGCTCGCGAAGGGAAAAGCGGGGTTAAGCAATAGGGTGCGTATGTGTACCATGTGCCGTACGTGTGCCGTGTCTGCATTTTAAAAATTCATTTTCTCGGCAACCGTTGGTCCGATTGCCACGAAATTTTACCATAGAAGCGCCTCCGCCAGTATAATTTTTTTATTCATAATTATTACGTCATAGGTCACGTGGTACGGACGCCATCTTGGAAAAACTTTGCACCTCTATATCTCCCAAACCGCTCAATGGAAAAAATTGAGACCTGGCTCATTGTCAACTACTTCCCATGGGGAATAAGATATGTTAATGATGATGTCACCGGTGCCTTCGTTATGACGTCATAATTCGACAAGTACAATGCTTGATCTGATCAGTATGAAAAAAAAATTCCTCTGCAACTGTTAGTCCGATTGACACGGAATTTTCACCATGGGAGCGCCGCCTCCTTTAAGATATTTTAAAGATAATCATGACGTCATAGGTCATGTGGTACAGGTGCCATCTTGGAAAAACTGAAAAAGGTTGCACCTCTGTCTCCAAAACCATTCTATGGGAAAAATTGAAACATGGCTCATTGTAAAGAACTCCATATGGGGAATAGGTGTTGTTAACAATTATGTCATTGGTGCCATAATTATGACGTCATAATTCGACAGGGACAAGGCTTAGTCTGATCAGTTTGAAATTTATTGAGCGTGATCTATGCAACAATTATATTAGAGAATATCAATTTATCATGTCATCGCTCACGTAGTCTGGCAGCCATATTGGATCAACGAAAAAAACAGAAGAGTTGGCTCGCACCAAGTTAACTGCGCAGGGTGAGTATTCTATGAATACCATCTAGTTGTTCTTTGTTGTGTATTGAGGAGTCAGGAGCTTATGGTTAATGACACTTGCTGTTATTTCCGATTTCCATTTGTTAGTCCTAAACCACCCTTTGTGCTTATAAGATTAGTAATCTATAACGTACCGCAAATCCAGGATGAAACGTTTACTTTCCAACAGTTGTGTCTGTTTTGTTAACTCGCCAAAACAAAACTCTATTTTGATCACGTTGCACGAATTGTTTGTGGTTTAAACAGCAGCACAGACGCTAGAAAATCAGAATGGCCTGCTGAAGTACCGCGAGGAATCGGGAAAGCTCAGCGAGTTGCTGTCTGTCACCCGCTTCCAGGAGAAGTACTTTGTACTTTGCAGCGGAAAGCTCCTTATGCACAAGGACACTAAGGTATTCGGAATTCTGACTTGGTCATAAGTACTACGCATGTTTTGAGTACTCGGTGTTTGTCGGCATTCGGCCTACCTGCCGCAGTTGAACAGGACCAGACATAATGCTGGCAATAATTCTACTTAGGAAAAGACCCCTTCCTTGGCAGTGATGAAAACACAAGTAAACATTTTGTTTTGGATTATCTTGCCAATGAAAGTTATCTCTGCTATCCTTCCACCAATCAATTTCGTCCCGAAGACTAATCGAGTTGAAAAAGAATGGAGTATCAACAAGGTTCGGGTTTACCTCGGAGTAAAGAAGCGAGTCAAGCCGCCCACGATGTAAGTTTTGTATGCTTGTTTTTCTACTCTTCAAATGCTTTATGTTCTTCACTTGGGTTAAGACAGGTGGCAAATTGATTACTTAACAAATGTGTGAGTGCAGTGGTCGCTCTTACCTTCTGTTTTAATGGAATAGCCCACAAAAAGGATGCTTTTTAGTTTATAAGATATG
This sequence comes from Myxine glutinosa, assembly GCF_964187855.1. NCBI lineage: Eukaryota > Metazoa > Chordata > Myxini > Myxiniformes > Myxinidae > Myxine > Myxine glutinosa. The sequence goes on from NC_136272.1 coordinate 105,803,467, forward strand.
AGACTTTGGAACACATTTTCATTTAATTTCGTGTGCAGCCCGTTACTGCTGCTTGCATCACTGCCGAGAGTGTGGGTTGTGTCTCTGATGCAGTGCCACATTTAGGTTAGAGCAGGAGTTTGGAATTTGTTCATGGTGCCAGCGATAGCTTGCTTACTCTTCACTTAAATATCCATCGACAGACAGGTTATCCAGTTTAACGTCCATCCCAGGGACGGCACACACATTGATGAATCACCCTGCCTGCGAAGCACCGGGATGAAATGTTATAGGTGGGTTAGGACTTGAACCCAGGCTCGACAAACGACCCAGGCTCGACCCTGAACCCAGGCTAGACAGCTCAGAGGAGAGCATGCGTACCTCTAAGCCATTCTGTCAACCCTTTCGTAACGTACAACAAAGCTGATGGAATGGAAACAGCTCAGAAGATTACAAAGTTCGATTCAATGAACAAGAGAGATATACAGAAAGGGGTGATACTTTGCTAAGACAATGAAGACAAAACATGTGACTGCCTTGTGAAATCATTTCCATTTTCATAATAAGATGTTCCTCGTCAGGTATTTTAGGGGGGAGGGTGGGATGGGATGGTGGATATAGTTCTGAATTTGCATATTTGTTTCTCCTTTTGGCACAAACATGAATGACGCAATGGCTCATAAGTTATGTTCCCTTCCTTTTTACAGCTTTGGATTCACAATGATACAAGCCAAGCATCAGTGGTACGTAGTACTTACATCGTCATGGTGCACCATTGATTCGTGAAGCATTTCCACATTCTGAACCCACAATCGGTGGATAACAACACAGAAGCAATATCAGCAAATTTGATACCATAAAAGTATGGCCTGTGTGCTCACGGATAATGGGCTCAATCCATGCTTTGTGTGTGTGTGTGTGTGTGTGTGTGTGTGTGTGTGTATGTATATGTATGTATATATATATATATATATATATATATATATATATATATATATATATACTGTATATATATATATATATATATATATATATATATATATATATATATATATACTATATATATAAATATATATATATATATATATATATATATATATATATATATATTGTTGCGGTTTTTAGAACCTTCACTTTGTAAATTTAATATTAAATTTCCTTATAAATAACCCCTGTGTACATTTCCCCTTAATTGGCTATTAATTGAAATAAGTGCACCTTAGTTAGTCCATCGCACCACGTAGCAAATCGTAGGACCTCTCTATAGTTATATCGTTATTCTGTGTTCCAGATAAGGCTGTGTGTCCAATAATTGACTCTACGTTGCATCAAATCAAATAAGATAGGATCCCTTACAATATCGCCGTGGCCTCCTAAGTGCCAGTAAGGCGGCGTTCGCCGCCGTTGCATTGGGCGGTTTTCATTCACATCATTTTCCCCGCAAGACTCCATTGCACACGAGGCCAAGAGGAGGGGAGGAGCCGCAGGATCACGGGCGTGGCCCACCTCGTCACCAAAGGTGGAGCCAAAGAGCCCTGGCCAGCCAACCAGCGCCGAGGTGAGAAAACCGGTAGGCGTGGCATCGGAGTTGGCGGCTTCGTCGCACGACGCGCAATATAAGCGCGCGCGCAAGCCTTTTCACAGGAGATGCGTGATCCAGCTGAACGAGAGAAAGAGGTGAGGGGGTGCTGACATTGCGGCAATAAACCGAGACCCTCTGGGGCCCTATTGTCGCCGGTTGTGGAGACGCGGAGCTGCCGGCTGCTGTTCGCTTCGAGCCCGGAGCGTGAAGCCCTGACGTGCTGCTTCGAGCAACCCTGCCATGTGGACCCGAGTGCGGAGAGTCGGTGGCCGCTCGCTCCCAGCCCTGCCATTCTGCACGGACACTTCTCATCCCTCGTCCATTCATTCCTGCCTGCAATTCCCCATTCGTGTACGCGAGTTTGGCTTGTTTTGTCTTGTCCCTGGGGTATAAGTTAAGCTTGTTTAAGGAATTGCTCTGTGTCCTTCTGCTCCTTCCATTTCTTGTATATTCTCACCCTTTCATTTCCTCTTGTAGATAGAAATAAACCTGTGTTCTTTCCTTACTTTGGTTTCTTCTTTCTCATCCGATCGCTTTCGTCCCTTCTTTCGATTGAGTACCTGTGGCACGATTTTGGCAGAACCGCTTTACAATCGGGTTAGTCTTTGCTAACGGCTCGGATTCCGGACTGCTAAACCGCTCGGCAAAATGCCATCTTGTCCGGGATTCGAGCGGTACTTGTCTCCCTGTTTTGCGGAGGGATTGATAAAGGTATTCGGGCTAATACCTGGACCAATAACCCTGATCCATCCCACCCCGCAAAGGAGCGTTACAAGTACCAGGACCGGTCGGACGGCCAGCTTAAAAGATGAGGGGATTAAACCCCCCCGTCCCCCGGAACAATATATATGTATATATATATATATATATATATATATATATATATACAGTCATCCCTCCCTATATCGCGCTTCACTTTTCGCGGCTTCGGTACATCGCGGGTTTTTCTCGCTAGTATATGTAAAATTATATATCGGATTTTTCATTATATCGTGGGATTCTGCGGCCTATAGGTATTTTTATTTTTTTAGATTTTGCAGGAGGTCACGCGCTCGACCTGTCGTATGATGGCGTACAAATAGAGTTCTTACCGCCAAACACCACATCGCTGATACAGCCCATGGATCAAGGCGTCATTCGCGCATTTAAGGCACTTTATATGCGAAACACCCTGCAGCACCTGGTCGAGGCTATGGACTCGGACGAAAACTTCTCGCTGAAGGCGTACTGGCGTGAGTACACCATTGCAACGTGTCTGCAAAATATTCAGATGGCCATAAAGGAGATGAAGACAGAAACTTTGAATGCCTGCTGGAAAAAATTGTGGCCAGAAGTAGTCCACGATTACGTGTACTGTACAAGGGTTTCTCTCCTGACGAAGTCCACCACTCTGCAGTAGATAAGGCAGTGAAGCTGGCAAAATTACTAGGAGGAGATGGCTTCAACGATATGACTCCCGATGACGTTGAGGAGCTGCTCGAGACCCACTCAGATCCGTTAACGGACGAAGACCTGGCGGAGATGACAGTCAGCAAGTGAGGAAGAAGAAGAGGGTCCAGGGGATGAAGAAGAAGAAGGCCTATCACTGGAACGCCTCGCAACCCTAGTGAGAATAGCAAAAGAACTTAAGGAAAGGGCTGAAGAATGGGACCCCCAGATGATTCGTTCGTTGAAGTTCAGAAATGTAATCGACGGAGGCATTGAAGTCCATAAAAACCTCCTCACCCAGAAGAAAAGGCAGCGCCAGCAACTGCCCATCACTATGTTCCTCACCCGAAAAAAGAAAGAAGACACGCCTACGTCTTCAGCACGAAAAGAAGTTCCGGACGACGACGAAGATACTGCACCACCTGACGAGGCGCCTGCTGAAGTGGCGCCTTCAGAAGAGCTGTAATGCTCTTCTTTGCTGTGCAGTACAGTAAAAACTATTATTGATATACTTACCCAGTATCTATTACAGTATTTTCAAATATACTGTACAGCTATATATGCACGTATAAATATTTTTCTAATACGTAAGGATGGGTCTCAAAAGTATGTTTAAGAGTGTAGAAAGGGTTTATAAGAGCGTGGGAAAGGTTTATAAGAGTATAGGGAGGGTTTTTAAAGGCTTAAAATATATAAAAATAATAAAATTAATATATGGTTTCTACTTCGCGGATTTTCACCTATCTCACGGGGGGTTCTGGAACGTAACCCCCGCGATAAACGATGGATGACTGTATGTATATATATATATATATATATATATATATATACGTACATACAGTCATGAGAAAAAGTAAGTACACCCCATGTAAAGTTTAGACTTTTTCAACATACAGCTATTTGATCTTCATTTCAACAATATTGATAGATAAAGGTGATATAATATAACAAATATCATGAAACATTTACATTTTGTCGTCCATTGTATAATTCAAATAAACATAAATGCAAATTTCGCATGTGGAAAAAGTAAGTACACCCTTGGCTCTCATAGGTGGTATTGCCTCCTTTGGCAGAAACAACCTCAAGTAGGCGTTTCTTATAACTGTCTACCAGTCTCTGACATCGACTGGGAGAAATTTTTGCCCACTCCTCCATGCAGAATTCTTTCAGATGTGCGATGTTTGAGGGGTTTCTTGCATGCACAGCTCGTTTAAAATCCCCCCACAACATCTCGATGGGATTTAGATCCGGTCTTTGACTTGGCCATTCCAGAACCCTCCATTTCTTTCTTTTTAGCCATTCCTTGGAGGATTTACTGGTATGTTTCAGGTCATTGTCATGTTGCAAGGTCCACCTTCGGTTGAGCTTCAACTTTCCGACAGATGGCCTCACATGATCCTCAAGCACCCTCTGGTACAATGAAGAATTCATCGTAGATTCTATGATGGTGAACTGCCCAGGCCCTGATGCAGCAAAGCTGCCCCAAACCATAATATTTCCACCACCATGCTTTACAGTTGGTATCAGGTTCTTGTGGTCAAATGCTGTCTTTGATTTTCGCCAAACATGTCTTCTGGTACTGTGGCCAAATAGCTCTACCTTTGACTCATCTGTCCAGAGCACATTGTTCCAGAAGTGCTGGTCTTTGCCTCGGTGTTCATTGGCAAACTTTAGTCTTGCCCTGATGTTCTTTCTGGACAGCAAAGGTTTCCTCCTGGCACACCTCCCATGTCGATCAAATTTGTGCAGCCTCTTTCTAATGGTAGACTCGTGCACTTTGACATCAACAGTGGCAAGAGCTACCTGTATGTCCCGTGATGACATTCTGTGGTTCTTCGAGACTTCTTTCAGCATCTTGTGGTCTGCTCTCAGGCTGAACTTGCTGGGGCAGCCTGGCCTGAACAAGATGGCAGTTGTTTGGAATCTTCTCCACTTGTAGATGATCTTCCGGACAGTTGAACGATTTATTTCAAATTGTTTGGAGATCTTTTTAAATCCCTTCCCAGACTCATAGGCATCTAAAACCTCCTTTCTGAAGGCCTCAGAGAGCTCTTTTGATCTAGGAATGGTGACGCCGCACACTTCAACAACAAAGAGCAAACAAAACTAAATGTCTGAGGTTTAAATAAGACAGGTTCCTCCAAGATCCTCTCTAACGATGTTCTAATCATTTGCACCCGAGTTGGTGCACCTGATTCTAATTTTAGGTATTTGAAGAAGTGATAAATGTAGGGGTGTACTTACTTTTTCCACATGCGAAATTTGCATTTATGTTTATTTAAATTTATTCAATGGACTACAAAATGTAAATGTTTCATGATATTTGTTGTATTATATCACCTTTAGCTATCAATATTGTTGAAATGAAGATCAAATAGCTGTATGTTGAAATATGTTGAAAAAGTCAAAACTTTACATGGGGTGTACTTACTTTTTCACTTGACTGTATGTATATATATATATATATATATATATATATATAACTGTAAGAAATAGTAGAAACTCCAAAGTACGAGCAGGGCGTCTCATTTGCATTGAATATATAATCGTTAGATTAAATAAGACGCGGACGTAGCTTCAGGACGTCGATCTTTAATTGTCGACAAGCTTTCGACCAACAAAGGTCTTCTTCTGAGTCAGCCCCAAGTTCGACGGACTTCCGTCGAACTTGGGGCTGACTCAGAAGAAGACCTTTGTTGGTCGAAAGCTTGTCGACAATTAAAGATCGACGTCCTGAAGCTACGTCCGCGTCTTATTTAATCTAACGATTATATATATATATATATATATATATATATATATATATATATATATATATATATATATATATATATATATATATATATATATATATATATATATATTCACACACACATACGCATGCATATACTTACGCTAACATTCGGGGTCTGCCTAGCAGGCACGTAAAACATCGGCCATTATAAAGCTCGCAGTGTTAAGTGTGGAAAAGTTCTGAGGAGATTGTGGCTGGCTCAATAGCGCAGTGGACTGTTGACGCGTAATCAATGGAGGTTCCTGGTTCGAGCCCCGCATTGAGTCAGGATTTTTTCACACTTAGCCCCTCGCAGGAATTTGATTCCTGTTTCTAAAATTGAAAGAAAAAAAAAAATATATATATATATATATATATATATATATATATATAGATATATATATTGTTGCGAATATGGAATTTGACCTCCATATCCGCTTGTAAATATTCCCCTATCTTCTCCGATACTCCCCAACTCTCCCCTTACCCCATTCCCTAGTCCCATTGTCTGTAAACAACACCCATTAGAGCCGATCTTCCCCTTCATTCCCCCATTAAATGTCGTGCCCAGGTCCCCCGCACCACACGTAGACAATTATAGGACATCTTGCTAGTTATTCTTAATCTATGTCAGTTAAGGACTTGTTTCCATTAATTATGACTCTTCGTTGCACCAGAATGTGATGATATGGCACCAGTAGGAGTTTAGGACCTTCCCATACCTCCCCGCATCTCTTCCCATCATCTCAAGCTCCAACAACAACCACAACAACAGCGGCTTTGCGTCCTCACTCCGGCTCGGTTGGCCGCCATTGAACATGTGCTCGACGGGGTTACCCAGAAGGGGGCTCCCTGTCGGCCCCTCGTCAAGGGCAGAGCCGGTAACCCCCGCACCCAATGAGAAGCCATGGGCCGATGCCATATGGGGCGGAGCTAACGAGCGAGGGCGTGACTCCCCGCCGGATATACGCGGCCCCGCGCCGGACGTGACGTCAGATGCGCCCCGAGCTTGGAAGGAAAAGACGCCACCCTCCCGAGCGCTGAGCGACCTCCCCAGCTTGAGACCAAAGTCGCGACCCACAAGCGCTGTGATACCTTCACGCATCTCTGGACACCACCGTACGTGATCCTGCCCTGAGCACAGGTGCACCTGGAGCGATCGCTACCCGCTTTCCTGGCCATCAAACCCCGTGTGAGTGAGCCTTGTCCCGCGTTTACCTGTCGTCTGTCCGGGGATAATATAAGTGTGTTTAAGTGCCCACCTTCCTATGTTTCCCTCTTGTCCCTGTAATCTAAACCTTCCGCAATTGTAATAACAACCTTTGAGAACCGTATCCCTGGTGTCGTATTGTGTGATTGTAATCCAGCCGGGTGTCTTCTTTTTCTTATTGAGCCAGCATAGCGCGATTAGTCAACCCCGGGTGCAATCGGGGTAACTTGTACGGATACGGCGGCCATCCCGCTCGGCCCACCATACCATCAAAGTCGTATCTGTAACAATTGGTGTCGAGGAGTGGAATTCGAACCCGGGACTAAATTAGTTAGGCCCAAATTTTGGGAGGGAAAATCGATTCGGAGCGCGTTTCCCGCGCGAAATTATAACGGCGAAATTTCAATTTGTTTTACGAAAATAAAAAAATAAAAACCGAATTTTGAAAGTCGCGCTATGGCGGATCAAGACGGCTGGGGTCCGGTAAAGGAGAGTGAGGTAGGGTCGATCCAGGACCAAATTGAGGGACAGGAGGAGAGCGAAGCAGTGAGGGCGGCAGGTTCGCAAAATAGCGCCGTCACGCACGAAGTAGCGGGCGCGCAAAAAGGCGCCTCGCACGAGCGTGCGGTAGCCGAGCCGGCTGTATCAGCGGGCTTTAACATGCAGCCGATTGACATGCAGGCCCTCATTGCGCAGTTACAGGCAGCTGTACAGATGAGTATGGGGAGCCAAATTGAGCGATTGGGTGAGCGATTGGAGGGCCAAATGGGGGTAATGAGGGACGAAGCGAGGGGTACCGGTGAGAAGTTAGACAATAATTTTGAGGAGTTAGACAAGAAAATTGGGAAGTTAGACAATAATTTTGAGGGGTTAGACAACGGGATAAAAGAAGTGAAAAATGGGTTAGAGGGGTTAGAAAACAGTATGGAAGGCAAATTGAGGGACATGAGGGACCAAGCGGAAAGGGAAGTTAAACAAATGGAGCAGCAGATAGAGGGGGTCAGAATGGGGGTAGAAACCAAACTGGATGCTCACAGGGAGGAAATGGAGCAGATGAGGGTGGCATCTGGGCAGGAGATGCAAGTGATGGGAGAGGAGATCAGAAGAGGAGTGAGTGAGGAGGTCGGAGGAGTGCGCGAGGAGGTGAGGCACTGTAAGGAGCGCATGGAGAAAGAGGTGAGAAAGGGGATTGTAAAATTGCAAGGTGGTATAGAGGAGTTGACGCTGGGAGTAGAACAACTGACAGTGGGACAAAAGGAGTTGGGGGACCAGGTAAAGAAGAACACAGCGGTAATAGAGGGTTTAAAATCGACACAGAAGGAGATGAAAAAGGACGTAGGGGTAATTAAAAAAGAGTGCCAGACGGTACATGAGGACCTGACGAGGAAAATGGACAAGGTGGTAGAGGTAATGGAGGTTAAAGAGCGGGAGGTGCGGGAGCACATAGAAAAAAATAAAGTGGAGTTAGAGGAAGAACTTAAAGGGGCGCACGAAGAGATGAAGGAGATGAAGCAAAAATTAGAAGAAGTGGAAGAAGGGGTGAGCGAAATTAAGAAGCGACGGAGAGAGGATAAGAAAGAGATAAAGGAGGAGGTAAAAGAATTGGTCCAAAGTCTGTGTTTGGATCGTGATGATGTGCTCATTAACCGGATGAGGGATTCGCAGGTGATGGAGGAGAAGCGAAGAGGAAGAGGACCCGGTGTAAGTGGTGACCAATATGGTCGTGCGTATGATGCGCCAGGTGATTTAAGAGGCTTGGGGGTCGAGACAGACCCGGGTGTTCGTGAGAGGCCGTTGGTGAAGTGTGCGACAGGTCTGGTGTGCGAAAGAGGAGGTGTGCGAGAAAGTCCGACTCTGGGGTGTGTGAGGAAAAAGTGCGTGCCAAGGAGTGAGGGTGTTGGCGAGAATGAGTCGGTCGTAGCGTGTGTGCGAGGAAGCACATGGGAGCGCGGTGTGGTGAGTGTTACAGAGGATGTGACGGGAGAGTGTGCGCGAGGAAGGTGTGTGACGGACAGGTGCATGGGGAAAGAGTGCGCTGTCAAAGGCAAGGAAGAATGCACACCTGTGGTGAGTGTTACAGAGGGTGTAACGGGAGAGTGTGCGCGAGAAAGGTGTGTGACGGACAGGTGCAGGAGGAAAGAGTGTGCTGTCAAGAGTAAGGGTGAGTGCGTTGTCACGAGTGGAGGTGAAAGTAGTGAGAGTGACATGGAGCGTGAGTTAGTTGTGACAGGTGAGCGAGGATGTACACCTGGGATGGAAGGATGCACACCTGGAATGGTAGAGCGTGAGTGGGAATGCACGCTGGAGTTGGTGGTGAGGCACGTGGTTGGGTGTGCGAATGAGGGCACACCTGTGATTGTCACAGAGGAGGTGACCGAGGAGGGGGCGCGAAGAGGTGTTTTGGTGAGGTGTGCTACGAACGAATGTGTGCCAAAATGTTCGGTGGTCAGGTGTGTGACCAAGGCTGTGGGTGGAATGAGTGTACCTGGGTGTGTAAGGAAAGGTACGAGGAGCATGGGCACGGCTGGATGTGTGAGCAAGGAACGGGCTTCGGGGTGTAAGCATGCAGGTGAAGCATCGACATTAAACGGGTTAGAGGTTAGAGCGACTTTTAGCCGAAGCAGGCCCTCGGTGCGTGCCGGGCCTCGCTTTGAACGGCCGCGTCCAGGCTCCACTAGGCGGAGCTGGCAGCCCGATCGAAAGGGTCGTCATGGCGACCACTTTTTGGTGAGACGTGCCGGCAGGTCGAGATCGGGGCATTGGATGGCTCCGTGCCGAGATGGTGCGTGGGATCTCGGCCCGGGTAAACCTCCTTCCCTGCACCGAATGCGGGACGCACCCAGCCGCTGGCACAAAACAACCAGCATCCATTGCTTGGCTTTACGAAGCCGGGCTTTGGACAGGGATTGGCGCACCGAGAGGTATTAGTGAGTAGACTGGGTGATGAGGTTAGTGTTTTGGACCCAAAATTGGAGAAAAACAAAATTTGATGATTGGCAAGGGATTGGCAGGAGTGATTGGCAGATGATGGGCAGTGATTGGCAAATTTTTAATTTGTTGAAATTTGATGTGCAAAATTGGTAGTGAGAGACCCCCGATGTGGTGGGATGGCAAATCCACCATCCTTCCCATGGGGGGCAAAGGGGCAATAGCTTATGGGGTGTATGGCAGTGAAAACTAGCCCGGGTGGGTTAGGATATGGTGTGTAGGGATCTAGCGAAGATGACATTAGGTAACGTTAAGTTTAGTTAGTGACTGATACCTGTAGTGGGGACGCAGGTAGATTAGTATGGATGATAATGACGTGGGAGCGCAATAGTTTAACGGGACGACTGGGAAGCGCAAAGTTCAGAAGGGAGTAGTTAGCTGAGATGATGCCGTGTGTGTGAGAATTGAACAGGTGTGATTGCACAGGTGTGCAACTGGACAGGTGTGTGGAGCAGTGTATGAGTAGTGAGTGTGTGGATCAGCGCGAATGCGCTTGGGGAGAGAAGGGTGCAGGTGGCACCAGGTGTGAGAGCACAGGTGTGCAAGTACAGGTGTGTGGAGAGAGTTGGAGTAAGTGGTACGGAGTGGTGTGCATGGTGCGAAGGTGTGAATGGGGGAAGAGTGGACCCCCATCACGGATACCCGGGGCGGGTAGTGTAAGTGTTAGGTAGAGGGTGCAGGTAAATTGTGGTTGGATATTGGCATTTGTGGTGCGGTTGCAGAATGGTGTTGTGAATGGGTGCATTAGTGTTGTGGAAATGGCTGGGCGTGTAGCCTGTTAGTGTGTGTAGTTGGTTGGGCACTCCACCACTGTGAGGATGTCGGCCAGGTGAGGCCGCAGGTGGGCTCTGGGAGCCGGTAGTTGTGAGTGGGTGCCTGAGGATCCCGGGTGTGGATCGGGCAGCCCAGTGCCAGAGAGGGCACGGAGTGGGGAGAGAGCCAGAGGGCCTTCCCCTGGTAGTTAGGTTAGGGTAAGGAGCAGGTAAGCTCGGAGGCAACTGCAGTGGTGGAGGTGTGCAGGTGGGTAGACCCACTGGGAGAGGTACACGTCGCAGCCCAGAAATTGTACGAGGGCACCGGGAGATGAATCGGGGGAGTGAGACCCCAAATTGAAGAGCACCACAGTTTGGCCAATGGGAATTGGTTTTTAGAACCCATAGTGTAAGAGGGCCAATGGTTTGGCCGGAGGAAGACCCCGGGTAGTGTAAAGTTGTTAAAGTCATTTAGGAGATAGTTAGGATTGATGAACCTGTCGCACCATACGCAGCCACTTACCTGTGGTGATGATGATGACTCCACACCTGTGTTTTCTTTGTTTGTTGCAGGAAATGAGATTGCTGTGAGGATTTGTGAGACGCATCACGACGTGGATGAGACATTGGGGTGATTCCATCTCTCCCTCCCTAGGAGGGACTGATGATGAATTGGTGATGGCAAATTTTGATGTTCAGTTGGAGATGGCAAATTTTGATGAGAGTTGAAAATGGCAAATTTGATTGGTTAGGAGGGAGAGAAGCCGAATTTGGTATATGGGAGGAACGGGGAAGACAGTAGGGATGTTTGTTGATTTGTAAAGTAGATGTTTATGAGTAGTGTTGTGTTGTGTGGATGCAGTAAGGGGTAAGGGAGGGGCCATGTAGGTTACCTGGTGGGGGGGGGGCGTACGATAGGAACGTACCTGTCTCACCTGGTTCCCATGTGCCCCCAGTGTGCATTACCTTACATTGCGTGCACTTTTGCGCCCTTACCACCTTACTCACTTGTCTGCTTCTTTTGTCTCCCACCTCCGAGGATCTGGCTTTGGGGTAGAGAGAGAGGAGAGAGAGGTGCTGGCTGCGCAGTTGTGGGCCTGCACTTTCGCTGTTCGCTGCCTGGATCGGTACACCATATGGACCGCAATGTTTGTGGCCACCCACAATGGACCGCAGTTCGTTTGCGGCCAAGCACCACCCGGGGATGGACCTATGGGTCAACGTGGCACCTATGCCATACAGGTGAACCACTTTTAGTTACCACCAAGTGCACCACAAGAAGAGCAAGAGACACCTGCAGGGTTAGGGGTTGTTGAAGTTATTTTTATTCCAATGAACAATGGTGACTGCACCGATTGGTGGTGGGGTGGTGCTGTTGATGCTCGGGAAAGGGTGCTCTGCACGTTATTAAAGGCCGTCGGCCACAGAGCACTCGTGGGTTGGTGTATCGATGTTGGCAAGCGCGCTCTCTCTATGCATAACATCTGCATGTGTTCCTCCAAAGACGGGTCCTGGATCGTAGTGTAAATATCAGCGTAGTCTTGTAAATAATGCTCCCTACCGGCTGTATGTTTAGTTTGAGGATTCTTTCCGGATTCGGTTATCCTGTGGGTGTGTTTCTGAGAGGAGAAGGGTGCAACGTCGCAGGGGGACATATTTACTCATTTGTGAATATCTATAAAACTGTCGCACTCAGGGTAGAGTTAATAGTAGAGGGAACTACATTGCGTGCCACACTAAAGTAGGTAAAAATTTATCGGGTCGGGACGCCCCGAGGGTAGAGAAGGGTGCAATGTTGCGAATATGGAATTTGACCTCCATATCCGCTTGTAAATATTCCCCTATCTTCTCCGATACTCCCCAACTCTCCCCTTACCCCATTCCCTAGTCCCATTGTCTGTAAACAACACCCATTAGAGCCGATCTTCCCCTTCATTCCCCCATTAAATGTCGTGCCCAGGTCCCCCGCACCACACGTAGACAATTATAGGACATCTTGCTAGTTATTCTTAATCTATGTCAGTTAAGGACTTGTTTCCATTAATTATGACTCTTCGTTGCACCAGAATGTGATGATATGGCACCAGTAGGAGTTTAGGACCTTCCCATACCTCCCCGCATCTCTTCCCATCATCTCAAGCTCCAACAACAACCACAACAACAGCGGCTTTGCGTCCTCACTCCGGCTCGGTTGGCCGCCATTGAACATGTGCTCGACGGGGTTACCCAGAAGGGGGCTCCCTGTCGGCCCCTCGTCAAGGGCAGAGCCGGTAACCCCCGCACCCAATGAGAAGCCATGGGCCGATGCCATATGGGGCGGAGCTAACGAGCGAGGGCGTGACTCCCCGCCGGATATACGCGGCCCCGCGCCGGACGTGACGTCAGATGCGCCCCGAGCTTGGAAGGAAAAGACGCCACCCTCCCGAGCGCTGAGCGACCTCCCCAGCTTGAGACCAAAGTCGCGACCCACAAGCGCTGTGATACCTTCACGCATCTCTGGACACCACCGTACGTGATCCTGCCCTGAGCACAGGTGCACCTGGAGCGATCGCTACCCGCTTTCCTGGCCATCAAACCCCGTGTGAGTGAGCCTTGTCCCGCGTTTACCTGTCGTCTGTCCGGGGATAATATAAGTGTGTTTAAGTGCCCACCTTCCTATGTTTCCCTCTTGTCCCTGTAATCTAAACCTTCCGCAATTGTAATAACAACCTTTGAGAACCGTATCCCTGGTGTCGTATTGTGTGATTGTAATCCAGCCGGGTGTCTTCTTTTTCTTATTGAGCCAGCATAGCGCGATTAGTCAACCCCGGGTGCAATCGGGGTAACTTGTACGGATACGGCGGCCATCCCGCTCGGCCCACCATACCATCAAAGTCGTATCTGTAACAATATACAGACTTGGCATTTAATATGGAATTTTTTTTTTGTGAGGGTGAACTTACTTTTCAAGATGACTTAGAACCAAAAGTTCGTTGGAATTATGTTGAAATTATTCTAGATTTTGTTAATGTGACCTTTAAAAGAAACAAAAACCACATTTGACATTTAAATTGAAGCAATTAAATTGATCCTTGAAAGTGATGTAAACTGATATCGAACTCAATTCACGGACAGTACTGTGTTAAACTTCTGTGCGTTTTCCAGAAGTATCTCTTTATTTTGCACATTAGACAAAAATTTTTTTTAACAAAAACAAAAGTTAAATTACGATTGGGATTACGGACAGTAAAATTACAGTTCAGTACTTCGTGTAACCCCCACGAGCATTCAGGAGAGCACGTACACATTGAGGCATGCTGTTCACGAGATTTGCCAAGGTTTGGACAGGAATCGCTTGCCATGCAGTGACAATAGCCTGCTGCAATTCACGCACAGAGGCAGGCTGCTGGTCCAAGTTGTCGATTTGACGCGTTAATTCTGCCTACAAGTTCACTATCGGATTCATATCAGGGGACATGGCAGGCCACTCCATATGCTCTACACCACGGTCAGCAAGAAAGTGTTGGATCATGCGAGCACGATGAGGCCGTGCATTGTCATCTTGGAAGACAAAGTTTCCTTGAAAGGCTGCACGAACAAATGGAAGCAATGTTTCTTCCAGAATGGCCCTGTGCTTGAACTGGTTCAGGTTTCCATTCAGAACAACCAGGTCAGTTTTGCCCCTGTATGAAAAGCAGCCCAAATGGTCACCCCACCACCTCCAGCTTGGACTCTTGGCACTATTCAATCTTCGTTGTAGGCTTCATGCACTTGTCTGCACACTCGGACGCGGCCATATTGACGATAGACCAGAAATATAGACTTGTCACTGAAGATCACGTGATTCCAGTGTCCTGGCTGCCATTGACTGTGCACTCTGGCCCACTGCAATCGGCGCTGGCGGTGTTGTCTGGTCAGACGTGGCTTTCTCAGGGGACGCCTGGCACGATAGCCTGCTTGAACCAGTCGTTGGTTGACTAGCCTTCTGGATACAGGCACATTTGTCAGTTGCTGCCACTCAGCCCTAAGCCGATTAGCTGACTTGGTACGGCCATTGCGCACTAACTGGTGCAGCTGGCGATCATCCCTCGTTGTGGTTCTGCGGGGACGTCCTGACCTCGGTATTGGAGTAGGGACAACCCTCTGAGCATTTCGTTTCAGGATCTTTGACACCTGACCTTGAGTGACGCCATACTGCCGAGAAATAGAACGCTGTTTCATGCTGGAATTTCGTAAAGCCACCACTAAATGACAAACAACATTGTCGAGTTGACGGACCATCTCCAGGGGAAGCGGCAATAACTTTTGTAGACGTGCAGCAGTTGTTTTCCACTAATACAGAATGCAACAACCCTTATATACCCGATTGTGAAGCCAATCGTCAAATGTACCTGTCCGTACATTTTGTCATGTCACCTGTGATATAATCCTGTTATTGACTTCTTCCTGCGACAGACAATCAGTGACATGGTTCTTTTTACAAAGAAATCACCGAAGCGTAAAATAAACTCACCAGATTGATATACCGAGTTCAGAAAGTAAACCCAAGTCAAGAAAAAAAAAAAAATTCCATATTAAATGCCGTCTGTATATATATATATATATATATATATATATATATATATATATATATATATATATATATATATATATCTATCTATCTATATATATATATATATATATATATATATATATATATATATATATATATATATATATATTTTTTTTTTTTTTTTTTTTTTTTTTTCACGTCCCTGCCAATTCATACCAGGGGAGACGGATGGTCGAACCAGTTTTTACTCCTGAGGCGACCTCCCGCTTTTGGCAGTTAATCTACGTGCGCAGGATGGAAGACATGTGAGGCGTTTTGTCTCACGAAACACATGGGGTTATTCCGAAACCACAAAACATGCAGACACGACAAATTTTAAAAATGCAACAATTATAATTTCATAAAAATAAAGCGTGGAATGAAAATGAATACTGAGGTAAAATCCTATGGTGAGGTACCTCCACTCTGACTGAAACACACGCATGTGAAAATGTGAATGTAAGGTGATCCCCCTTGTAAGGTGTAAGGTGTAATTTACAAAAAAATGTAAGGTGAAAAAAAAACAAAATCCCCCTTGGTCGGCACTTAGCTTTGGCCTCAAAATGGAACCTTTTTAGAAGGTTGGTGGCGGTGACGATGCTCGGGGCCACCGCGCGGAAAGTGCACAAGATGGCGACGAGCGCCATGCGTCGAGGGCGCCCAGGACCGTCAGGCAAGTCATGAAGACGGCCCTCTTTCTTTTTGGTCCCTCAAGGTTTCCTCTCCTCATCTCTGGGAAGGACAACGTGGCCTTCAGCTCCTTGGTGAGCCCAGCAGTCCAAAGGTCCTTGTGATTGCCACACAAAATGTTCCCCTCAAAAGCGCACAAAAATTGTGAAGCCTTCTTGTCTGACCAAAACCAACCAAGCGCTCTCCTCATCTTCAGCTGCAAGAGCCAATCGCGTAATTTCCCTCTCAGTTCGCCCCGTCCACGTCCTCCGGGCCAATTGCCTCCCTCAGGGCATGGCCTGCCGGCCTTCTTCTCCGCACACTGATCTGCCGGCCGCCTCTCCTGGGCGGGTCTTTTGCCATATTTGTCCATAGGGGTGGGCTTAGCCCGGCCGGGATCACTTTGCGGACCCTGCTTGCTTTTGCCGGCGGTTGTTATAATTTAAGGGTTGGCCACAGAGGGAAGGCACACACTGGGGAAAATTTACCTTTAACCCTATTACTAATTAACACGTCATCACCCCTCGTATGATGAACATTTAAACAACCTTAAGCTACCATTTCCTTACGTATGTACATCGAAATTCTCCTACGCGTTATGTGGTCCATGCTATTTCCTCATACAATTCTACCTCTCCTATGGTATTCTTTTACCTACCCCCCCATAAACGAAACAATATATATAGATATATATATATATATATATATATATATATATATATATATATATATATATATATATATATATATATATATATATTTTTTTTTTTCTTCTTTTTTTTCTCGCTCTTACATGCCCATGTCTGATGGTCAATCAAGTTTGTTGCATTATATTATTTTTTGTAAAAAGTATCCCTGCACTAAAGGTGTGCGCTCGTGTTTTATCGCAATTGTTTCATTACATTTTTCTTTTGTAGATTATTTGTTCCTCTTCCATGAACAACCTGCTCATTCTCCCCTCCATCTCCCACCTAATCCACCAGGTATTTTTGTTGTAAAGATGAGCAGGAAGTCCTGGAATGGTACTCGGGCATCCTGTACTTACAGGTGACTCTTAATATTCACACAAGTCTGACAGATGTTGATTTCTGGAGGAACAATAATTATATATTAATGTCCAGTTATCGATTATATGTAACCTCTCCTCCCATCCCCCCTCCTCAGCCCCACGACCGCCAATGATATCCTTAGATAAATCATGACTAAATATACGACACTCATCTATTGCACCTTCCACAGCACAATGGTGACCTTTGGCCACCCAAGCGACCTTTACCGTGCGAGGTGGAGCACGTGCCCCAGAATATTGGAGGTCGCGCCCTCATCCCCCTGCGTGGAGATGTGCAGACGTTAAGGAACATGATGTCACACCAGACCAAAGGTACATTCTCATAATTCTCATAATGAGCTAATAAGTTTAGAACATTCAAAGAATCACATTTTAAATTTTATATAGGTTTTGACAGATTAAACGACGATCATAAAGGTTTCTCTTTGGCAGTGACATTGTAAACGCGTCCCAGAGAGAACAATGAGGTTTTTTTTTTTTTTTTTTGGATACAAGTTCGAGGCTCGTGAAAGAGCGAACATTAATCACACAGAAAGACAAACCGACACATAAAACAAATAACATCGGGAGCGGTAGACAAGATGGGGGAGACAGGGGGAAGGACACAAACACAACATTTGAGAGCAGGGACCGAGAGACATGGAGACATTGAGAGATCTGTGGGAGGGAGAGGGCTTTGGGGGGGAGGCATGGGAATGGGGGGGTGGGAGAGGTATAAAACATATGGACACTGCCAGGACTTCCAGGAAAGAAGTTGGAATTTCAAACAAGGTGGATCTGGGGTGAATTAGTGGGGGTAGAAAAGATCAAGGTTTTGGATGGGGGAAGATAAGAGATGGTGGTGAACAGCTGTTTTAAAGACCTGGAGGGAGGAGTGGGATTGAAGAGAGTGAGGGAGTTTGTTCCAGAGGCGGGAGAAAAGCGGAATTAAGGAGTGAAGGTGAGCAGAGAGTCTTGATTTTGGCAGTTTAACCATAAGAGGGTTGCAGGCAGATCTTGTGCGACCTGTAGGAATATTTGGGGGACAGAGCACAGAGAGAGCTGGGGGAGCAAGGCCGGAGAGGAGTCTGTAGAAGACAGAAAGACCACCTACCTGCTGTGGTGAGTGAGTGAAAGACCCTCAGAGATAGCTTCATCGCGGGAGATTCCAATGATTCTGAAAGCTTTGGTTTCAACAGCGTTAAGCCGAGCTATGTGTGAGGCAGGAGCACCAGCCCATAGGGGAGAACAGTATTCCATTGAGCTGCGGATGAAAGCCTTGTATGTGGTGAGCAGCTCAGGTGTGCCGAGGAAGGACTTCGCACGAGGGAGGATGCCCAGTCGGCGACTGGCTTTGGAGGCCAGCTTGGAAATGTGATTTTCCCAAGAAAGATCATGGCAGATAGTGAGACCCAAAAGCTTGAGCGACAGAACTTCTTGGAGAGGATTGTTGAGAAAGTAGATGGGAGGGTTGTCCAGTCGATCTTTTTGGAGAGACATCGTAAGAGTGTGAGATTTGTCAGGATTGAAAGACATGTTCCACTTGTTTGACCAGTCTGTGATTTTGTCCAGGCCTTCAGAGAGTGAGGAGGCTGCAGACTGCCGATCTGAGGGAAGAGGAATGGAGCGGCAGAGAGTGGAGTCATCAGCAAAGAGATAGAGAGGATTTTCCAGAGAGTCAGAGAGATCATTGATAAAGACCAGAAAAAGCACAGGGCCCAGCACACTGCCTTGGGGAACTCCAGCTTGAACAGGAAGGGGAGATGAGAGAAATCCATTCAGGGCCACACGTTGACTACGACCAGAGAGGAAGTCCGCAAGCCATGCATGGAGATTTCCATGGATACCATAGGAGGAGAGTTTGGTGAGCAGAGCTGGGTGCCAGACCGTATCGAAGGCACGTGATATGTCAAGGGAGACAGGTCTGATTTCCTGTTTGGCATTGAGGACCTCCATCCATTGTTGAGACAGCAGAAGCAGCATGTCCAGAGTAGAGTGACCTGGTCTGAAACCAAATTGATGATCAGAGATCAAGCCATTGGAGAAGAGGAAAGATTTCATATCCAAAGCAATGATGGATTCCATGACTTTGCTGATAATTGGGAGCAGGCTGATTGGTCTGTAGTTGCAAGGATCTGTTTTTGCACCTTTTTTGTGTAAAGCGGTAATGTTTGCTGATTTCCAGGATGCTGGCAGATGACCTTGAGCAAAAGATAGGGTGAAAAGAACAGAGAGAGGGTGGGATAGAGTGGCAGAGCAGGATATTTAGGACCCGTGGGCTGATGCCGTCTGGTCCAGTTGCAGAATCAGAGTCGAGGTTAGACAAAAACTCCTCCACCTTGTCAGGAGAGAAGGACACAGAGTCCAGGAGCAGTTGGGTTCGACTGGGAAAGGTGGGAACAGAGAGAGATGCATTTGGGACTAAAGATTTTGAGGCAAACACAGAGTTGAGGCATTCGGCTTTGTCACGTGCGATGTCAACTGTCTGGCCATTTGAGGTAAGGGAGGGGATTGAGGGGGAACAAACACCAGAAACGGATTTGACCAGATGCCACCAGGATTTGGAGGAAGGAGACAGGTTTGAGAGTTCATTCTTGAGTGAGGAGAGATAGTGCTTCCTGGCACTCCTGAGGGTGGACACACACTTGTTCCGAGCTTGGTGGAAGGAACTGAGATTGCCTTCAGTTAGATTAGCCTTCCAAGAGGCAAAGGCAAGTTGTTTCAGTGCAACTGCCTCACCACAAGATTCAGTGTACCATGGATGGGAGGAAGGGTAAGACAACTGAAGACGAGATGGGATAAATCTGTGCATGAGAGAGAGCAGTTTGCTTTGGAAGAATTCCCAGGAAGAATTGATGTCAGAGGCAGTGGAGATGGGAGACCAATCCAGACGATTGATGGCTGCTTGAAGACCGTCCCAGTCGGCCTGAGTGAAATGCCAGACTCGCCGACGCTGAGGAGGCTCTCTGAGAATGGCCAGAGAGATGTCCACTTTGACAAGCACATGATCAGAAGAACCGATTGGAGCAGAATAAGAGCAGCAGACATTAGCAGGGAAGTTTGTCATAACCAAGTCTAGAAGAGAAGATACTCCATTGGTCGGGAACTCCATCCGGGTCTCCATACTCCATACTCCATACTCCATCCGGGTCGGGAAATTGACAGATTGTGTCAATCCCAGTGAGTCACAGAAGTCCTTTGCTGAGGTGCCATGACTGGTGAGAGAGGAACCCACACCCAACCAGGTGGCATGATGACAGTTGAAGTCACCACATATGAGGAAGAGAGAGTTGGGATGAGTGGATAGAAGTTGGTCCATGTTGTCAGACAGTGAAATGTAAATGGAGTCATCACTGTTTGGGGGATGGTACAGAACACATATGAACAAAAGGTGGGAGCGGAAGGGAAGCCATAGCCAGAGGTACTCCTGGGGGTGAGGAGGAGAGAGGGCAGTGCAAGGAGAGTGAGGAAGAGAGTTTTTGATAAAGATAGCCACCCCACCACCAGGACGAGGCTCAGGTTTATCATACCGGAGGAGGGAGTAACCAGGAAGAGATATTAAGGAATCGGAGACATCTTGAAGGAGGAAAGTCTCTGTTGAGCAGATCAAGTCTGAATTGTCAGAAGCAACCTGTATGGAGAGATCAGTCAGGTTTGAGCGAAGGCCCCGGATGTTTGAGGTCCATACCGTTAATGAAGAGAGAGGGGGAGCATCGGGTACAGGACAGGGGAGGGGAGGAGTAGGGTAAGATGAAGGATGAGAGGGGGAGGTAGGGAGAGCAGTTGATAGTGTGTCAGAGATTACAGAAGAGTTCCAAGAAAGGGAAGGATGAGGAGGATGAAAGGTTTGATGGTGAAGGGATGAGGCACAGTGAGGGGTTGCTTGAGGGGGGGCAGAGGAAAGTAGAAGGTTGGGGGGGGGGTGGAGGTATGAGATAGAAGGGAGACGAAGTGGGGAGGAGGCAGCTTTGAGGAGGAGGGGGGAGGAGGGAAAATGGGAGAGGAATGGTATGGGGGGAGATTTGAATGGGAGGGGTTGGGGGGGAGTTTTGAAGGGGAGGAGTGAGGGGGAGTTTAGGAGGGGAGGGGCAAGGGGGGAGTTTAGGAGGGGAGGGGCAAGGGGGGAGTTTAGGAGTGGAGGGGCAAGGGGGGAGTTTAGGAGTGTAGGGGCAAGGGGGCAGATTTGGAGGGGAGGGGAAAGGGGGGAGTTTAGGAGGGGAAGGGCAAGGGGGGAGTTCAGGAGTGGAGGGGCAAGGGGGGGGATTTGGAGGGGAGGGGCAAGGGGGGAGTTTAGGAGGGGAAGGGCAAGGGGGAAGTTCAGGAGTGTAGGGGCAAGGGGTGAGTTTAGGAGTGGAGGGGCAAGGGGGGAGTTTAGGAGTGTAGGTGCAAGGGGGGGGGGGATTTGGAGGGGAGGGGCAAGAGGGGAGTTTAGAAAGTGGATGATTAATGAAAGATGAACATTGATAACAAATTGGGTTTGTTGTGATTTTCAAGTTAGCAATCCGATTCAGAACGATGGAGGAGGGATGGAATGAATGTGAATTTAGACCATGTAGTGAGGAAGACGTATAAGAGATTGAATTTCTTTTTTTTGACGTGGAATGAGTTGGAGAGGAAATTGAGAAAAGCCTTTTAAATAGGAAGAAAAACAGCGTGTTGTAATATACCACTGAATAAAACACTGAAGGGGAAAGGTTAAACATATTTAAATAATATTGAAACAGAACCGTAAACAATCTTATATGCACAAAATACCAACGGGGGGAGGGCCGAGAGGGACCACCACGAGTCACGTGAACAGGGCAAAAGGTGGATGGCAAGGAGATAATGGGGGCGGGGCGAACAGCACACCTGGACTGTAAGTACAGGATGAGACAACAGCACACGTGGAAAAAGGAAAATAAATGTTTTTGGTTATTATTATTATTATTTTTTTTTGGGGGGGGGGGGGTGGGGATTTAAAACGTTAGACAAAGAGTATTATGTTCGGGGTAGAAGGGAAAAAACTAAGAGCCAAGGAAAACACGATGTAGGGGACTTAAGTTAACAAACACCGACGGGGGTACAAGGCCGCACACGAGGAGCAGAACATGATTAATTAATTACGAGTTACAGGAAATTCAAACCAAAACTAACTATAAACAAACAATAACGCATGGACGATAAAATAACGAGTTGAAATTTGACAAACACACGAATGAAAAAATAACCGCTTTGGATGCCCGGAGAGAACCAAGCCTCAAGGTCGGAAGCTTCAACAACTAGGCCGCACGGCACGGAATTCTCGACTATTTTTTACAGGTATGAAAGATTAACACCGATAAATCTTCCGAGGGACACGCAAAAGGTACCCACACGTAAGATAAATACAGTTTCGACAAAAATACAAATGTGACAATTACTTAACTTCGAGCGTGCGTGAAGATCGTGGAACAGCTTCGAAAAACCGTGACCGCCCCGACAAGATCTCGCGAGATCTCCATGATGCCTGCTCATTCATTGATTCATTTATTGCTTTATATAAGCGGTAATGGACTCCTTCGTATTATTTATATCATCACTTGAATATTTTAGACTTTTACATGGAAGTTTGCAGGACTGAAATTGAATAAGAAATCATCACATTATTTTACTGAAATGCTTCTTCATTGAGAATATAAACTAAAGTATAAACGCAAGTGATGTCATGATCTTCTTGATGTGTCATAATAAAAACAAAACCCCTCTTACCTTTTCATGTCAAGATTACGATGCCATTCATGATGAGGAACGGTTGGCTGTGAATTCCAAATTCCTTCTTCTTTAAACACAATCTTACTATAATTCACCAAATGTCCGTCCGTCTGTCCGAAGGTACCGCAAAAACGGCTCAACCGATCGCAACGATATTTTGGGTGGGTATTCCTGGGACCCCTGGGAGTAAAATCGGCTGTATTGTTTTTCCAAGTTTTCCAATTTTCCAATTTTTCCAAACACGATGGAATAATATTTACTGATATGAACAGTGATGTGGCTTTTGTTGAAATTCTACAAATACCGTTTATTCTACGTACCAGGAGAGAGTAGATCGACTCCTGACGAACTCTTCCTATATAAACGTGCGGCTCCGAAGTAACATGGCAGCGTGTGCAAAGCGACTGGGAAACAGGTGTAGCGGCTGCTTCCGTGTTAGATTCGGCGCGCACTCTTCACACATAAACGTGCGACTGAGAAAGATGTGTAGCGGCCGCTTCCGTTTTGCAGAATTCAATCTTTTTTTCAAAATGGGCGCCATGTACTGTTTAGATTTTGATGATTTGCGTGTGATATGATTCAACGGATGTTTATATGAATCGTTTAAAATAAAATAAAAAGCCTTCAATTTCTGATATTTTGCCTTTTCATTTGGGCCTCCCAATTAATTGAAGCCCCGCCCATAGGGCGGGTATCGTTGCTAGTTTGAATAAATATTTAATTTACTTGTGCAATTTTGCCATCACGACTTTTGTATTGCACCCTCTCCCATTCTCGTCCATGTGGAACCACCTTCCTCGGTTTGTTTAATCCATATTTCTTGTCTCGGGCTCCAGGTCAGCATTAATTTATGGGTGTTCATAAAAGTTGCTGTAGCATGATATTCACTACAGTCCAACAGTAAGTTTTTTTTGTGTAAGATCTGGACTCGTGGATAATGCAGCGAAACAGCTACAGCCTGCATGCAAAACCACCACCACCACCTTTATCAGGATTGAAAGATTTCGTCACGTTGACTAACTGGTCGGACCAATGCACCCATCGTGGCGAATGGTCTTTGACCCTCGCGAATGACCAAAACGATGTTTGAAATTACACTGCCTTCAGAATTTTCTATCATTGCATTCAAGTTAACCAGTTATGATCCCCCAAGGATCTTTCAATACATAAACCAAATTTGGCGGTTGATCTGGGTGCGCACAAAGGCAAAAGGCAGGTAAATGTTTCCTGCAAATAATGGTTTATTTTAACAAAATAAGAGGGAAGGAGAGAGGCTAATAATAAATAAATGGAAGAGACCACGCACTCAAAGGACAAACAAGTAGGGAAGCAAATGCACTGATATACAATAAAAGAACTATAAAGCCTATCCTCAGTGAGCCAAACAATGGGACAGGTGGGGACTTGGGCAGGCACGATCTCGTTTTGAGTGCACTATGATGCAGTGGTCATGCAGGATGGTATGGTATGGCATGGTCAGAGGCGAGTGGATGGTGACAAGGCTGAATGGCAATGAGGAGGCCAGGAGACAAGGAGAGGCAGCTCCACTTCCCTGCAATGCTGACGGGGCTTATGACTCTGTTGGCTCTACTATAAAAAGCAGCCGTTGATCTCCGATCTACCGCGCGAATGCACATACACAGTTTTTTTTTTTAGCTCAAAGGACTGCCTTTCTAGCAAGCGTCTGGTTCCATTAATTGGCCACCCGCTGCCTGTGCTGCCTTTTTGGCCATCCCGCCCTTCTCCGGAACTCCACATTTCACTTTTCTTTCCTTGGCCAAACAACCCGTGATGTTGTCCATTATAAGTGCTAAGTGCCACAGGCTCCCCACCTGGCCTTGCCTGTGCAGGAGGTTGTACACGAGACAACCTTACCCTATTCTGCTCGATAAAGGACAGAACTGTCCCCTCAGTGCACATATTACGTATGCCTTATCTCTGACAAATCCCTAATGCAGTAGTAAATCTAAGTTACTCGAGCACACGGTTCATACTATACAGCAAGTATTCACACCCCTTGACTTTGTCACATTTTGTTGTGTTACAGCCTGAATTAAAATGGTTTAAATTGAGATTTTTTTTTGTTTCTGATCTATTTACACATAATACCACAAAATATCAAAGTGGAATTTTTATTTTAGAAATTTTTACAGAATAATTAAAAATGAAATACAGAAATATCTAATTTACGAAAGTGCAAATATTTCATATTTACCCCCTGAGTCACTACTTCATAGAGGCACATTTGGCAGCGATTACAGCTTCAAGTCTTCTTGGATGTCTGTATCTGCTTTGCACATCTGGATTTGGGGAGTTTCTCCCATTCTTCCTTGCAGATTTGCTCAATCTCTGTCAAGTTGGATGGGGAGTGTTGGTGAACAGCAATCTTCAAGTCTTTCCACAGATTTTCAATGGGGTTCAAGTCTGGGCTTTGACTGCACCCTTCAAGGACTTTCACTTTCTTGTTCTGAAGCCATTCCAGTGTTGCTTTGGCTGTATGCTTGGGGTCATTGTCCTGTTGGAATATAAATCTTCTCCGCAGTCTCAGGTATTTTGCTCTCTGAAGCAGGTTCTCCTCAAGGATTTGCCTGTATTTGGCTCCATTCATTGTTTCCTCTATCCTTGCAAGTCTTCCAGTCCCTGCTGCTGAAAAGCATCCCCATAGCATGATCATTTCCACCAGGCCTAGCGCTTTGTATTCAGGCCAAAGAATTCAATTTTCGACTTATCAGACCACATAATATTTTGCCTCATGTTCTCGGAGTCTTTCACATGTCTTTTTGCAAACCCCAGGGGTGCTGTCATGTGCCTTTTTCTTAGGAGTGGCTTCCGTAAAGGCCACTCTTCCATAAAGCCTAGATTTGTGAAGTGCTACAGAGACTGTTGTCCTTCTGGCAGGTTTTCCCATCTCAGCCAAGAAACTCTGTAGTTCTGTCAGAGTGGTCTTTGGGTTCTTGGTCACTTCCCTGACCAAGGTCTTGCTTGCCTGGTTGTTCAGTTTGCTCAGACAGCCAGCTCTACGAAGAGTCTGGGTAATTCCATATTCTTTCCATTTCCTAATGATGGAGCTCACTGTGCTCTGGGGAACTTTCAACACTCTAGAAATTGCTTTATACAGTGGTGGCCAAAAATATTGGCACCCTTGCAGTTTCTCAAATAACTCACAATTTTCTCGAAAATATGTTGAAATAAACAAAAGTATTTGGTCTCCGCAATTCTTTAGGTCTTGTGAGAATGTCTTTGGACTCCATCGTCACCTTTTGTTTAAGTTTGGTTGGTTTTCATGTAAGCAAGTTCCTATTGCATTGCATTTTGATATAAGTATTAAATAATGGAGGTATGTCGGTAAAAAATAATATATATATAAAATGTATTATAAGTTAGCATTAATGTGATTGGTTGGTGGTTGCTAGGATACGCAGTGCATCATGGTGGAATCGTTGTGGATGACAGTTGGAATATTTGAATAGCAGTTTGAGTCGATGGTTGAATGCAGATGCTGTGTAATGGACATGTCTGTCAGGTGAAGTATTTATCGCTTAGTATATTATTATATAAAGTGATTTATGATTAAGTTATTCGTTTGTTAGTTTGATATTGCATTGCTGTGTTGACTAATTGTCTGGACAAAACTTTGAGGTTGTGGGTCCATTGATGTCGAGTAATCTACTGATGTGGACCTGCGGTCAGGGTTGTAGATTCGTCGTTTGGAGGGTTCTGGGCTGAAAGGATCGAAACCTCGATGAAAAACGGTGTCCAACTGATGATCCGGGCAGTTGGAAAACCAGTCAATTGCTTGTAGGTTAAGGTTATAACTTCAAATATAAAATAGCTTTTACAAGTACTTGCAAGTACATAATATATTGTTACAGACGTGGCTTAGATGTTAGTTTACCGAGCGGTTTTGGTATGACCACGTCTGCACAAGTTACCGATTATACTCGACGTTGACGAAGCCGCGCCACGCTGGCTCAATAAGAAAAAGAAGACACCCGGCTGGGTTATAAAATGACGACACCAGGGATACGGTTCTCAAGACCTCCGGAGGAGATTATATTCGTTACGGAAGGTCAGATTACAGGGACGAGAGGTACAACATAGAAAGACAAGCACTTAGACACAATCTTATATTATTCCCCAACAGACGACAGGCAAACGGGACAACGGCTGACTCACACGGGGGTTGATGGAAAGGACAGGCGGGTAGCGATGGCTCCAGGTGCACCTGTGCTCAAAGGTTAGAATCGACCCGGTCCGGTCCAGAGATGCGGGAGGTTTCACAGCGCTCGGAGGGGACGTTCTTTCACAGGCGGGCCTTTCTCTCTCAGCGCTCGCAGGTCCTTCTTTCTCCAGCTCGGGGCGCATCTGTCGTCACATCCGGGATCCGGCGCGGGGCCGCGTATATCCGGCGGGGAGTGACACGCCCTCGGCTCGTTAGCGCCGCCCCAGATGGAATCGGCACGTTGCTTCTCATTGGGTGCGTGCGGGGGGGTTTACCAGGCTCCGCCCTTGACGAGGAGCTGACAAGGAGCCCCTTCGTGGTAACCCCGTGGAGCGCGTGGTCAATGGCGCTAATCGAGCCGGTGTGAGGACGCATCCTCCCCCGCTCCGCCGCCATCTCCTCTGTTGTTGTTGTAATTGTTGGGGAAGAAGATGGAAGGAGGTATGGGAAAGGTCCTAAACTCACTACTGATGCCATATAATCACATTCTGGTGCAACGAAGAGTCATAATTAATGGAAACGAGGCCTTAACTGACATAGACTAAGAATAACTAGGAAGATGTCCGAAAGTTGTCTACGTGTGGTGCGGTGGACCTGGGCACGACATTTAATGGGGGAATAAGGGGAAGGTCGGCTCTACTGATTGTTATTTACATGCAATGGGACTAGGGAATGGGGGATTGGGGAAAGTTGGGGAGTATTGGAGAAAATAGGGGAATATTTACAAGCGGATATGGAGGCCAAATTCCATATTCGCAACAATATCTATGTCTGTATAGGTGCGCTTATATGTATGTTTGTGTTCCTACAATTCTATATACAAGTGTCGTCCGAATAAGTCGACAACTCTTTTAGATATGGTGACATATATCGTTTTAACCCTACCACTCAATGGTGAAAAATCTTTTTTACTTAATGCCCTAGTACGGGCAGATATAGTACGGGCATGATATAGATATAGTACGGGCACGTGATAGCTCGCTGCTCTCTGATTGGTTGAATCGTTTTTTGGACATAGCTCGGTAACTACTTGTCCGATCAATATGAAACCTTGAAAAGGCACATCCTCGGGTCCCCAGCAATATACCTGGCAAGTTTCAAGTATATCGGACCGGTAGTTGTCGAGAAACAGCGGTCGCATACACACACACAGACAGAGATTAGTGGAATTATAGATAGAATTATAGATATTATATATATATATAATATTGTGTGTGTGTGTGTTTATACGTATGTATGTGTGTGTGTTTATGTGTGTGTGTGTGTGTGTGTGTGTTTATGTGTGTGTGTGTGTGTGTGTGTGTGTGTGTGTGTGTGTGTGTGTGTGTGTGTGTGTGTGTGTGTGTGTGTGTATGAGGAAGAACGGTGCCCAGCTGATGATCCATGCAGTCGGGAAACTAGTCAATTGCTTACGGGTTAAGGTTCTTGCTTTAGGTGGAGAAACTATGTTTGAGGTTTACAATTTAAATAAAGTTGAATATGGGATGTTGTGAAATTAACATCATTTACAACAATCCTTTAAATTATTTAAGTTTAGGAACAACCGATACTGTACAATTAATTGTGTGTGTGTGTGTGTGTGCGTGTGTGTGTCTGTGAATGAAAGAGAGGGGTTGAATTGTAAGGAACAGAAATGAAAAAACGAGATGCGTGTGTGTATGTGTGTGTGTGTTTATGTATGTGTGTTTATGTGTGTGTGTGTGTGTGTGTGTTTATGTATGTGTGTGTGTGTGTTTATGTATGTGTGTGTGTGTGTGTTTATGTATGTGTGTGTGTGTGTGTGTGTGTGTTTATGTGTGTGTGTGTGTGTGTGTGTGTGTGTGTGTTTATGTATGTGTGTGTGTGTGTGTGTGTTTATGTATGTGTGTGTGTGTGTGTGTATGTTTATGTATGTGTGTGCGTGTGTGTGTGTGTGTGTGTGTATGTTTATGTATGTGTGTGTGTGTGTGTATGTGTGTGTTTATGTATGTGTGTGTGTGTGTGTGTGTGTGTGTGTGTGTGTGTGTGTGTGTGTGTGTGTGTGTGTGTATGTTTTGTTAATGTCCGGCTTCCTTCTTGTAACTACAGTGCAATAATTGGTCTTTATTTTGATTATTTCACTGTTAATATTCCAGAACCTTTGTTTTTTATTTAGAACTTAATATATCCTTTTAAAATAAAAGAAATGGCATTGACAAAATTATGTCGTGTCGTCTGCAAAAAGGAAATAAAGGTTTTCCAGAACATCGAAGAGGTTGTTTATGTATATGAGGAACAAGTTAAGTCCCGATATACTGCCCGAGGAGCACTCCAGCCTGTACTGTGAGAGAGGAGTGCGTAGAGAAGCACACATTGACTGCATGAGTGGAGGAAGTTACAAAGGCAGATACAGTATGAACTATGAAGGTGAGATATTGGCAAGCAAAGCAGGATGCCAGACTGTGTGGAACACTCAAGATATGTCCAGGGAGATGTTCCTGACATCTTGATTGAGATTTGGGGGCTCATTGTTGATGGAAAAGTAACAACATATCTGTGTTTGAGTGACAGGAACAGAATCCAAACTGGTGCTCTGAGATCAGCACGTATGGATATTGGACAATGGACAAGCTATTTGGCAATTTAACCTGTGTTCCCTCCATCATGAGTGAGAGATTCAGATGGGAACACGAATAGGCCAAACACGTTATACTTACTGAAATATTTATATATACTAGGGCGTGCCCGCACGTACGTGCTTGCCCGTACGTGCTTGCCCGTACGTGCGTGCAAAAAAACATGCGTGCAAACAACAACAACAAAAAAAAACTTTGAAACCACGTGGCAGTAACGACCACAGAACCCCCCCCCCCTCTATTTACATGAAATGGTTTGGTCCATTCGCAAAGCCAAAGCGAACGGCTTGCGAGTACGGTGACCATACCTTGGGAACCACTTGTCCGATTAATTTCAAACCTTGAAAAGGCACATCCTCGGGTCCCCAGCAATATACCTGGCAAGTTTCAAGTATATCGGACCGGTAGTTGTCGAGAAACAGCGGTCGCATACAGACAGACACACACACACACACACACACACACACACACACACACACACACACACACACACACACACACACACACACACACAGATTGCTGGAATTATATAGAGATGTTCCTTGCCCAACTAACTACCCGAGCCTGTCCAACATTAATTGTTTAAAGGTTTGGATTGCATGAATGATTGCTTCCTGATCACGTAGTAATGTTCCTTCACCCTGAACCTGACAGGAGGACACGTGATTTCACAAAGAACCAAGTGAAGACTTCCGCTCAAGTGTTTTCCTTTCTGAATGAAGAACGAACTGAAGACGTAAAACACCTGGTGGAACTTGTTCTGGCTTCTGTAAATGTTTCTTGGAATGCCTTTGAAGCGTGAACCTTGACTGCAGGCCCAACGGAGAAGTAACCAGGAGTAAATGCTCGGGGTGAGGTTATTATCGATAACCTCCTGCCTGTGATCAGTGAAGATAACCTCGTACCTACGAGCACTGAAGATTCATGCATGCACCAGTTGTGGAGCTATGAAGAGGCAACCAGGATTGCATAACACCAGTCATGGAACCTTTGGATTCGTAAGCTTGAGCACTTTGTATAACATGCTGTCGTCAAACGGCAAAGCTGATGAAGCAGAATTACTCGTAACTTCCGCGAAACCATAATATTTGGCTTTTCCTTCGTATTAATTGAGCGATGTGGTGTTGCCAGAGAAATTTGTTCCTGGTTCAGTATCACCACTCTGTGGTGTATCTTTGTATTCCTTTAGGATGAGCTGCAATAACTTTCTTATTCCAAAGTGAACATTCCATCTTTTTACTACTGTAAATACTTTTTTTTTTAATGTAAATGAATTAGAATGTGCGATGTGCACACCACATGCAAATCTATACTTATTGTCCTTTTGTTATTAAACAAGAATGGTCACACTGTGGTCACAACCTGCGACACAAAATATATATTTTTTGTTTCCTCTGTCCACTCAACCCTCTGTCCTTGCTGTTGAAGGTATTCTGCAATGAATCTACGAGAGTTTTCATGGTTTGGCTCGATATCAATTATGACTCTGACTTGGACAGCTGTGTCTGGTTTCACACCCCCGGAGATATTACATAACACTTGAAGACACCCCTGTCCCCTTCCAATCAACGCTCGACCCAAACAAAGTCGATGGAAATCTGACGCAATAAACCCGGGCAGTGTATAATCAGCAGAGACTTACAGGCCTGATGTCTTAGGCCCACCATAAAACCAAGATGGCGGCCATATTATTTTATCTGGGTGCCATGGTGAGTGGAGTCAAGTGACAAATGTGGGTCAGGTCTGGCACCCGTCTGACCAAACATTTCAAAAGGCAACCCTCAACAAGAGCCACAACAACAACAACCACACGGAGCTCTTCTAGACCTACCACACGTCGTCGCAGGTACAAAACAGTTATGTTATTTGTAAAGAAGTGTTTTTACATGTATCGACCTGCAATTGATCCGAAGTCTTGGTCCAATCCTTGACGATGCATTATCAATTGTTCCAAAACGTTATTCGACCCAATTTGCAATTCCAAAAATAATGTGGCCTTTAATTTGCACTTCACCTTTTCTTCTGATCGCTCTTCCAATTTCTTGTTCTTCTTCCTCTTACTATTTCTTGTTCCTTTTCCTCTAGAAATACTAGCTAGGTGGCTAACACAAAAAAAAACTTTCACATTGTGATACAAGCATGAAAATTTGCAGTGATGTTCATATTGTTGCGGTTGTGCCATAAAGGCAAACCCCCTATAGTCAATTGCACGACAACATGTAGCCTGCATTAGTTAGTTATGTCTTATTAGTCCCCTACCGATGTACATCGGAGGGGACTATAAGTTTGCACTCCGTCCCTCCGTCTGTCAGTCCGTCACGCAAAGAACAGTTTTCCGGACTTTTTTTTCTAAACCCTTAATGCTAATGATTTCAAACTTGGTACATGGTTTCCTCATGATAAGTTACAGATCAAGTTCGAACTTCACAACGTTTCGATCATTTTTGACAAAGCTATGGCACTTTGAACTTTGGTAATTTCCCCAACAGTTTTCCGGATGACAGACTGCCAGTAGGGGACATGTATTGCAGCGCAATACTCAGAATGCTTGTTGAATGTAAAGATTAGCCCTTCCCATTGTGTAGTAAAAAAACACCAAATATGCGTCGAGTTAGGCAGGATGGGCCAAATGGCCTTTTGTGAAAGATAATTAATCAGGTGTGGATAGAGCACGGACATGATGGGCCAAATGGCCTCTTGTGAAAGTTTCTTAATCGGGCGTGGCCAGAAGCACAGGCCCACGTGTCCAGTGAGGGGGCGGGAACACCTCGCCATGATGCGACAAGCCTCAGCCAATGGGAGGCTCTGGAACATTTTGAGGGGCGTGGGCAGATCTGGTAAAAGCCCACGCGGATCGCAATTTCCGTCTCTTTTGCTTGGGATTTCGCTACGTCCGACGACCTCCTGCTCTGTTCTCGCTTTGCCTCGTGGACGACATCACTGTCTTGCTTTTTCACATCTCCCACAACACGTGTTTGGCCTTTCTGTTCTTGTTCCTGGCTTCTGCGCCGATCTCTTGCGCCATCCGGCTGACCTGCAAGCGTTGGCTTTCTACAAGACTCACCTGCCCTGAAGTTCATCTACCTGCGCTGAAGTTCATCTACCTGCGCTGAAGTTCATCTGCCTGTGCTGAAGTTCATCTGCCTGTGCTGAAGTTCGTCCGTGCTAACTTCGAGGCGGTAGTTTGTCCTTCGGACCTGACCTCGTCCAGGCTGCACGTGAGGACCGAACTGCGCACACCAGACCACATGGCCAATTGCGAGCCAATCCCCACACGTACATCGGTACATCCTTAACCAGAGTGTCCTTTGTCCGTGTGTGTGTGTGTATGTGTGTGTATGTGTGTGTGTGTGTGTGTGTGTGTGTGTGTGTGTGTGTGTGTGTGTGTGTGTGTGTGTGTGTGTGTGTGTGTGTGTGTGTGTGTGTGTGTGTGTGTGTGTGTGTCAGAGTGTGAAGGCACCAAGTAGGGGTTATTATTAGGTAATATTTGTTAAGGTAAATCTTCGTCTCTTTCTCTGTGCCTTGTAAAATAAAAGGCTGTACATTTTGTTCTGATTTTCCAACCTGTTCGGTACGTCTTTTCTCCATTGGCCTAGTATCATCCGAGACCGAATTTGGCTAGACTCAGGTCCATAAATCTCGTGGGGTAAGGCCGCTTTCCACACCGTGTGCAAAACCGCTCAGCATTCCATAAGGTGTGCTCAACATTTCCACACCGTTCGATCACGCGAAGGGTTCGGCACGCGCGTGCACTTTGACGTGTGCTTGGCTCCTTGAATTTGGAACCCTCCCGGCCCGGTCGTCTCGCGACTAACAATATGTATAGATACTCTTTAAAAACTTTCACATTGTGACACAAGCATGAAAATTTGCAGTGATGTTCTTATCTATAGATACTCTTTAAATCCAGTCGGTTAGTCAACTCGAAATTCAACATGGTGGCCATTTTCTTTTCAAAATGGCCACCAAAATTTTTCTAAAAAGTGCCATCAACTTTTTAGTATTGAATTTAGGACATACGATTTATCAATCCAAAATCACAGAAGGAATTGCTTGCCAAAAAACATTTGGAAGTGTTCTGCAGCTACTTACCAGTGGATCTATATCTGTGGTATCAATTATGTAATTATTTTGCATTAAGATTCCCACACAAGACTGTTGTTTGTGAGGGGAATGTTGGACAAAGCATTCAGCTCCTCTTCGCCCAAACTACCAGGTGGAGATGCTGACTTGGTCATTTTGATTTATTGATTAATAAGTAACATGGACATTAGGATATACTTTACATACATCGATGTGCTTTTAATTTGAATAACGAACATATTGTTATGGAATCCGACGACGGCGCTCCCCTTACCAAGGGGGGGTTACCCCTTGTCCTGTATACTGGCCGTCGCCGATCCTGGTACTTGTAACGCTCCTTTGCGGGGGGGATTGATCAGGGTTATTGGTCCAGGTATTAGCCGAATACCTTTATCAATCCCTCCGCAAAACAGGGAGACAAGTACCGCTCGAATCCCGGACAAGATGGTATTTTGCCGAGCGGTTTAGCAGTCCGGAATCCGAGCCGTTAGCAAAGACTAACCCGATTGCGAAGCGGTTCGGCCAAAATCGTGCCACAGGTACTCAATCAAGAAATCACGAAAGCAATCGGACGAGAATGAAAACCAAAGAATAAGGAGGAACAGATATTTATTAACTATTTACACAAACCAAAGGAAGGAAAGAAATCAAAGTAATATACAGGAAAAGAACAGAAGACAGTGCAATTCTTTAACTTATACAGCTTAACTTATCCCCAGGACAAGACGAACAGAACAAACTCACGTACACAAAAGGGGATTCTCAGGCAGGAATGGCTGGAGGGGTGAGAAGGTTCAGGTCTGTGCAGAATGGCAGCAGGGAGGTTCGGGAATTGCGACACGCAGTTTGTGTCCCGCGGGCATGCACTTGTGCTTGTTCAGTCGCGAAAACCCCGGTCGTCAGCCTCTTTGCGCGTCTTTCTCTCGTTCAGCTGGATCACGCCTCTCTCGTGAAAAGGCTTGCGCGCGCGCTTATATTGCGCGTCGTGCGATGAAGCCGCCAACTCCGATGCCACGCCTACCGGTTTTTCTCACCTCGGTGCTGGTTGGCTGGCGAGGGCTCTTTGGCTCCACCTTGGGTGACGAGGTGGGCCACGCCCGTGAACCCACGGCTCCTCCCCTCCTCTTGGCCTCGTGTGCAATGGAGTCTTGGGGTGAAAATTATGCCAATGAAAACCGCACAATGCACGGCGGCGAACGCCGCCTTACTGGCACTTAGGAGGCCACGGCGATATTGTAAGGGATCCTATCTTATTTGATTTGATGCAACGTAGGGTCAATTATTGGACACAGCCTTATCTGGAACACAGAATAATGAAATAACTACGAAAGGGCCTATGATTTGCTACGTGTTGCAATGTGGACTAACTAAGGTGCACTTATTTCAATTAACAGCCAATTAAGGGGAAATGTACACAGGGGTTATTTATAAGGAAATTTACAACTAAATTTACATGTGAAGGTTCTAAAAACCGCAACAATATTAATAACAAACAACCGCTCCAAATGGATTACGTTGGGGTATACAATCGTAGAATTGCTCCCTCCTCCATTCAAGGTCCTTCCAAGCTTCTTGGTAGGTGACCTTTGGATTGGAAATGTAGTGGTGTCAAAATCGGTCGATGAGCTGTCTCACTTCACCTTTGGTGTATTTCACAAAGAAGGCGAGTCTCTGCATCGCAGGGTTCCGAGCCTGGTCGACCATGGTCTGTAAGGAACAGTGCCAGGGTTGGAATGGAACATCATTGGGTCGCCGTCGTAGAGGTCTTGTTCATGTGTTGGTTGGTGCTGGCAAGCAGGGGTGTCAGTGATCTCTCTTGTCATATCTCCAGGAGAAACCTCTGGCTCAGCCTTGCGCTTGTCTGGTGACGTCATGGGAGAAGATGAGGATGACTTTGAGTATACCATTCATATGAGTCAAAATTGTTGTCTGCTGCTCTTTGACTAGCTCAATGGGTGGGGCCGAAATTCGGAGTTGGCTGATCGGTGAAGGTCCAACAGTAATGTCGGTCATGTGGCAAAACTGTGCTACGTGATTGTTAGCTGATGGTTTGAGTGAGGTCCGAAGGGCTCGCTACCTTTCTTCTTGTTCGGACAGCCAGAATTCAATGGAGAATGCTTTTTTCCACGGCTGCTGTTTGTCGGGTTCGGAGTACTGTATCCACAAGTAAGCTTCTGCCGTTGCTTGTTCCACTTTCAGCTCGGCCGAGGTGCTCGCTTGGTCAGCTTTCAGACCGGCCTCAGCTCTTGCTTGGTACGTTTTCAAACTAGCTTCAGCTCTTGCTTGGTTCGCTTTCAAACGAGCCTCAGCTCTTGCTTAGTACGCTTTCAAACTCGCCTCAGCTCTTGCTTGGTACGCTTACAGACCAGCCTCAGCTCTTGCTTGGTCTGCCTCAGCTCTTGCTTGGTCTGCCTCAGCTCTTGCTTGGTCTGCCTCAGCTCTTGCTTGGTACGCTTTCAAACTAGCCTCAGCTCTTGCTTGGTACGCTTACAGACCAGCTCGGCTCTTGCTTGGTCTACTTAAAGACCAGCCTCGGCTCTTGCTTGGTCCGCTTTCAGGCCGGCCTCGGCTCTTGCTTGGTCTACTTTCAGACCGGCCTCAGCTCTTGCTTGGTACGCTTTCAAACTAGCCTCAGCTCTTGTTTCGTATGCTTACAGACCGGCATCAGCTCTTGCTTGGTCTGCCACGGCTCTTGCTTGGTCTGCTTTCAGACCAGCCTCATCTCGTGACTATCTTTTCGTAGACCTCATTCTGAGCAGTGGCAGAAGCGTGAGCCTGGGCCCAGGCACTGAAAGATAAAAAAGATGACCTTGAAGATCTTGATAACTTGTGGATCCGTGTGCTGGGCCCTGATCGTCTAGAGCCACTTGATCTGGTTTCTCAAGCCATGGAGTACATCTTATCCAACGTCTGAGCGATAACACCTGTGGCGTATTCGTAATTATATTGTAGGTTAAAGTTTGCTTTGTGTATTACATAAGGATTCACTGTGGAGCAACACAGCCTTGCATATGAACATGTATTAGTGAATAAAGAGGTTCCACACCTGCCCTCTTCCATGATTGTCATGAGTACTTCAGGCGACTCAAGTCCTGATCACATATGCAACAAATTGGCGATGAGGATGGGATTGTTTTGCTGCAGTAAAGTTATTTGATGTACTCTGAGCTGCTGTGCAAGTCCAAGACCTGTTGGGTATGCTCCAATAGCAAGACAAGTTAGGGGCTGAGAGCATCTATGACCTTTAAATTGAAGCTGTGAGTGCCATTTGTGTTGCTGTCACGTAAATATGGCAGCGTCAGTACTTGTTAAGGAGATGCCACACAGTCAGGTTCAGATCCAATCCTTGGCACACCTGAGCTCCTCACCACTTACAAGGCTTTCATCCGCAGCTCTATGGAATACTGCTCTCCCCTCTGGGCTGGTGCTCCTGCCTCACACCTAGCTCGTCTTCACGCTGTTGAAACCAAAGCGTTCAGAATCATTGGAATCTCCCGCGATGAAGCTAACTCCAAGGGCCTTTCACTCACTCACTGCAGGCAGGTTGGTGGTCTTTCCGTCTTCTACCGACTCCTCTCTGGCCTTGCCCCCCCAGCTCTCTCTGGGCTCTGTCCCCCAAATATTCCTACAGGTCGCACAAGATCTGCCTGCAACCCTCTTATGGTTGAACTGCCAAAATCAAGACTCTCTGCTCACCTTCACTCCTTCATTCCTCTTTTCTCCCGCCTCTGGAACAAACTACCTCACTCTCTTCAATCCCACTCCTCCATCCAGGTCTTTAAAACAGCTGTTCACCACCATCTCTTATCTTCCCCCATCCAAAACCTTGATCTTTTCTACCCCCGTTAATTTCACCCCAGATTCATTTTTTTGAAATACCAACTTCCTTCTTGGAAGTCCTTCGAGTGTTCTTGTGTTTCATACTTGTCCCGCCCCCACCCCCACCCCCCCCCTTCCCACGCCTATACCCACTACCATGTTTGGAGGACATACTGGCAACATTGCGAGGAGGAAAGAAGTTCTCCAAGATTTATTTATGGCAAGTTATCATCAGATGGAAATGGAAAAATATATCAAATGATCAATACACACAAGGGCCAGTAACAGTAGAATAACATGTGGTCGAAAATCGTTATTGCACTTAGTACCAGTGACAACTGGCACATGGCGTCTCTCAGGACAGGCAAAATAACATGTGGTCGAAACTCGTTTATACACTGAGAACAAATGATAACTTGTAGATGGGTTGATCTTGCAGGATGGGCAACCTCGAATGTGGTCAAAATTAGTTTTCACACTTCGAGAGAGTGATAAGTGGCACATGACGTCTCCCAGGATGGGCAAACTCAGATGTGGACGAAACTCGTTTTTACACTTCGAACAATTTATAACTGGCACATGGCGTCTTCCAGGATGGGCAAACTTGTATGTGGCCAAAACTCGTTCTTTGACAAATCTCACACTCTTACGATGTCTCTCCGAAAAGACCGACTGGACAACCCTCCCATCCACTTTCTGAATAATCCTCTCCAAGAAGTTCTGTCACTCAAGCTTTTGGGTCTCACTATCTGCCATGATC
This sequence comes from Myxine glutinosa, assembly GCF_964187855.1. Lineage (NCBI taxonomy): Eukaryota > Metazoa > Chordata > Myxini > Myxiniformes > Myxinidae > Myxine > Myxine glutinosa. The sequence continues at coordinate 105,841,680 of NC_136272.1, forward strand.
TTTCCTGGGAAACCCACATTTCAAATCTGGCCTCCAAAGCCAGTCGCCGACTGGGCTTCCTCCGTCGTGCGAAGCCCTTCCTTGGCACACCTGAGCTCCTCACCACTTACAAGGCTTTCATCCGCAGCTCTATGGAATACTGCTCTCTCCTCTGGGCTGGTGCTCCTGCCTCACACCTAGCTCGTCTTCACGCTGTTGAAACCAAAGCGTTCAGAATCATTGGAATCTCCCGCGATGAAGCTAACTCCAAGCGCCTTTCACTCACTCACCGCAGGCAGGTTGGTGGTCTTTCCGTCTTCTACCGACTCCTCTCTGGCCTTGCCCCCCCAGCTCTCTCTGGGCTCTGTCCCCCAAATATTCCTACAGGTCACACAAGATCTGCCTGCAACCCTCTTATGGTTAAACTGCCAAAATCAAGACTTTCTGCTCACCTTCACTCCTTCATTCCTCTTTTCTCCCGCCTCTGGAACAAACTCCCTCACTCTCTTCATTCCCACTCCACCCTCCAGGTCTTTAAAACGGCTGTTCACCACCATCTCTTATCTTCCCCCATCCAAAACCTTGATCTTTTCTACCCCCGCTAATTTCACCCCAAATCCTACACTTTTTTGAAATACCAACTTCTGTCCTGGAAGTCCTTGGTCTCCTTGTGTTTTATACCTCTCCCCCTGCCCCCCCCCTTCCCACGCCTCCTCCCCCCAAGCCCTCTCCCTCCCACACTTCTCCCTGCTCTCAAATGTTGTGTTTGTGTGCTTCCCCTTCTCTCCCCATCTTGTCTTACGCTCCCTCTTTTTATATATTTTGTTTGTCTGGTTGATTTGTTTGTGAAATAAATGTTAGCTCTTTCACGAGCCTCGATTCAGTATACAAAAAAAAGGAAAAAAAAGAACGAGTGACAATTGGCACATGGAGTCTCCCAGGATAGGCAAAATCACATGTGGTCGAAACTCGTTTGTACACCGAGAACAAATGATAACCTGTAGATGGGTAGATGGCGTCTCCCAGAACGGGCAAACTCGGATGTGGTCAAAACTCGTTTTCACACTTAGAACCAGTCATAAGTGGCACATGGCGTCTCCCAGGATGGGCAAACTTAGATGTGGTCGAAACTCGTTTTCACACTTAGAACCAGTCATAAGTGGCACATGGTGTCTCCCAGGTGGGCAAAACTCGTTTTTGGAACCAGTGATACATGCAATTATTGTGAGTGCTCTCCAGCACATTTACCTACAATTTGTGCCTACAACATGGTGGTGGACACTTTCAGCACTTCCTTTCAGGTGATCAATTGTGTTGGTTATGTCAAGTAACCTTAGCATTAGGTTACATTTCCTCAAAATATTAGGTTCCTACCTGATATCGTTTTTTGTGTTTGGGAATTATTTCGGGGTTCTCGAATAAAAAAAATTACCCTGTAGAAAAAGAATACCAAGAAAACAAGGATTTACCAAAATCCAGAGCAGCAGAAACACCGCAACATCGAGAAGCAAACACAGCAGCGCTGACTGCTTCCAGAGCAACTGAAACTCAACAGCAAGAAGCAAGACCAGAAGCAAACACAGCAGCGCTGACCGCTTCCAGAGCAACTGAAACTCCTCAACAGCAAGAAGCAAGACCAGAAGCAAACACAGCAGCGCTGACTGCTTCCAGAGCACCTGAAACTCCTCAACAGCAAGAAGCAAGACCAGAAGCAAACACAGCAGTGCTGACTGCATTCTGCCCTCCCGTACCTGCAATCTCCCAGGCATTGTTTGTACTTAACTCGGTTTGCGTACATTCTGGTTCAGCAGGACTCAGTTCAAGCCCATGAAACCTTTGTCGCCCCTGTGTGAAACGGGATCATCACCGTATAATACAAAACACACAGTATACCGTGTACTGTGTTGGGGCGGCGATTGTCCTTTTCAACAACCCTCGACCAGTCAAATATCCCCGAGGGTTATAAATATTATGGCAAGGTCAGCTTTTGTCGTATTTGCACTGTCCCACCTGTCTCTCTCTTTGCTCCCCCACCCCCACACATACTCTTTGTCCCTCTCTTTGCTACCCCACCCCCACCCCCCACCCATACTCTTTCTCCTCTCTTTGCTCCCCCACCCCCACCCCTGCTCTTTCTCTCTCTCTTTGCTCCCTGTTGAATATATTTTTAGACAGTATGTAATAGATGAATCAAGAATTCAATGTCCATAAACTTTTGTCAGAAGAAGAATCACAAATTTTAATTCCCGAGGAGGATAAACACTTTTGTTTACAAGGAAATACACAACAAGAACCAATAACCTTTATCAAACCAAGAAGAGCATACTACAATTCACGAAAGCACATTGCAAGATTCACAAAATCCTAGATCAAAGTCCCAAGTGAAAAATCCTGGTACAGTAGAGATGTACATCAAAGGAAACATCATAAGGATACACCAAATAACAGTGGCATGTACAGTATACAGCCAACATACAGTGTAGACAAACCAAGTAAAATCCTAAGTACAACATTCACAACATAAGTGAAATCCTAAGTACAACCAACCAACATTTACAAACCTAGTGAAAATCCTACCATTTGGACGTCAGTCCTGACCTTTATACAAGTTGAAAGTGGGAGGAGAAAGTGGAGTGGGAGGAGCGAAGATGGGATTGGTTGCTAAAAAAAAATGGGAGGGGAGCATTAGGATTGGTTGAGCAAAGTGTAGGTAGGAGGGATGAGGGAGGTGGGGATTGGTGGAATGAAATATTGGGGTGGGAGGGGCAAGGATCGAGGGATACAATGTGATTGGTCGAGTGAAATGTTCGAGTGAGAGGGATATCCCGCTGAGTGAGGAGAGATTGAGAAATGCACATTAAAATATCCTTAATGAGGAAGATATGTCCTTCCTTTGTTTGCACCAGGCTCGACGGCGCCAAGATTCTCCCAATTCTGCTTGGAGATTTTCAAGGACCTGTAAAGTCATTCAATTCATGTGAATGTAACTACAAAAAACTTTATATATATCTACTAATTAAACTTTAAATATAATCTTAGAAATACCTGAGTTTTGCAAGCACATCAAATTATATTGCAAATTTACACATGAGAACTTAATGACTCATAGTTCCATCAAGATTCCAAAGCTCAGAAGTCCAACTGCTACATGTGGCAAACTGCAAACCAATCGTTCTCACAAGTCAAAAGATCATTATAATGAATATATATGTATATATATATATATATATATATATATATATATATATATATATATATATATATATATATATATATATGCATATATATATATATATATATATATTGTTGCGGATCTCGCCGCCGGCCTTTTCCCCTTACCAAGGGGGGATTAGTCCCCTTGTCTTTGACTGGCCGACGGGACCCGGGACCTATGACGTCCTTCCCGGACAGCGCGAAATAGGGCCGTAGGACGAGAATCACAATTACCTAATTACTCGCGCTGCCCAGAAACGAGGAAATAAGCCCCGCACGAATCACGCGTGTTGAGACGCCGAGCGGTGCGTACACGCGATCCGTGCCGTGTAGTTGGTGACCCCGGTTCTAACGATCTCGTTCGTACCACGCTTAGCCAATGGAGAAATCACAGAAGTGGTCGAATTGGGAAGAAAGGAAGAACAGAATTTATTCACACTATTTACAATGATTCAGAGAAAAGAGGACACAGTGCAGCCTTAAAAACAGTCTTAACTTAATCCCCAGGACAAACGGGCCCGTCTCACACACAGACACACTCACACGGGGTTTGCAGCTGCAGGATGATGTTCACCACGTCCAGGGATGGCTCTCGTGCAGCTCCCTCCGGCCTCTGGTTCGTCCAGGGCAGATGGTAAGAAGAGGGGCAGGAGCTCTCCGCGTGTCGTCCGGCGCACACGGGATAATACGGGGCGAACGGTAGGGTCTGGGCTCTGGCGGTTGGCGGTTAACACTGGCGGCTATTGCTGCGTTCACTCACGTGGCTGAATAGGCAATATTCGCCACCGGCGCGTCTGGCTGCCTTTCCTTCGGCGCATACGTAATACTGAGATATAGCGCAATGCCTCCAAAGCGAGCGCTGTGAATCACGTTCTTCACAGTCCTCTTGATTAACAAGTGCCCTCACGTGCGCTCTCTCCTTGCGAGTCCTGACCGAGTCCTGTTGAAGGGCTTTGTGCAAAGGCTTTTATAGGCACACCCCGCGAACCTTCTAGCACTTACCAGACGCGCCTTAGCACGCCCTGTCACGCCCTGTCACGCCATGCCGTTAGAGCCCCGGTTGGCTGGTGGCCCTTACCGTCATCGCCTCTGATGCACTGCCTTGACGCCGCCCCACCCCGACCCCGTGCTCCTCCCTCTTAGGCCTACCTTGTGTTACTCGACTAGCGAGCGAACAAAGGGCAGCGAATGCTGCTGGCAGCCAAAGCGTAACAAATGCTGCGGGTAGCCAAAGCGTAACAAACTGAGGGGGTCAGCCAAATGGGGCACGGGATCAATTATGCCCATAGAGGTGGGACTTGGAGGGTGGACGCAAAATGAAGGGACCGAAACTCATGTCTTTACACAATGCAAGTATTACTAGGGGAAATGGCCTATTCTTACACATACTATGACATAACTAATACTACAGGGTGGCCTACGTGTTGCTCGTGGACTAACTATGGGGGGCAACCCTTTAACCTTTAATGACCAATATGTGCCAATCTCAAAACCGTAGCACTGCCCCCCTCCTTTGCCAGACTCATCCCTGAGTCGAACCCACACAAGTGAGAACGACCGGTTTTGAGAAAGGTTCAGGACTACTCTTTAAATTATGTGTGACACTTAGATGTGGTTTCCCTCTACATTTAATCTAACACCCTGTATGCGACAGTTTTACAACACTAGATATGTCCCACCTACTGCGTTGTGTACTAACTAACAGACTCACACCCACAGCTAACCGAATTGCAGAATGAATTCTCAAACTAAACATAAAGCCGGTGGGGAGCATGTTATTTACAACACTAAACTAATTATTTACATCTCTATAACCCAGGACCTGTTCTTTTGTGGAAAGAAATTTGGAGGGGAGAAACAACAATGCACCAATACACCAATACACCAAAAGTTCACAAAAATGCACAGTTCACCATTTCAAATGTCATATTTGCTACTTGGCTGCTGCTTGGCTGCATCTTCTTGCTTCCTGCTTCGTCTTCGGTGTGCCATAATAAAACTTAAAGGTCTTCTTTCCTGACACACCGAAATACATTGTACAAACTCGCGTCCGTTTTTATCTGCCAGCAGGGCCAATCGTAGGTGGTCCGACTGCGTGACATCGACACCACTTAGAACCAGTGGTCCTCAGGTGCAAGGTAACGTTTGCAGCAAATGTCTGCTCAGCAAAGATGCCAGGCCACAGAACGTGTGGTCCATAAGGTGCATTGGTGCAGCAAAAGGTAGCAGGCATACCGCACAAGTGTCGCAACGTGCCGCAGCACAGTTCAGGGTTCCTGCACACTCCCCTCCAAATAAATGGGTCCATGGGTGGGGAGGAAGACAAAGCACAGATCGCAGAGGAAAGGGCGCAAAGGTACACACAATACAAGGCAATGCAACATGAGGGGCGCGGGAGAGCGAGTAGAGCAAGCTCGTCCCTAACCGTTCGTACCCCCCCCCCCCCATGTCAGCCGACACTACCCTTGCCCCTCCCTGTATTTACAATTTACAAATCCGTCTCTACGTCTTGTCTCCCATATCCCCCTCTAAACCAAATTCGTCTTCCAATCCCTCCCAAGAAAGGAGAGATGGAATTGCACACAATGTCACTTTCCGTCATGATGCGTCTCACCATCCAAATAGTTCACAAAACCTGGTGTGGAGTTCCGTCTCCTTTGGTGAGTGGATGTGGATGGTGCGAATAAATTCCTCATCCTAACTATACTCTAATAACATTAACTCAGTTACATTACCCGGGGTCATGCCCGGCCAATTCAATTGGCCATCGTTACACTATGCGGTTCTAAAACCAATTCCCATTGACCCACCCTGTGGTGCCTTCCAAATTTGGGTCTCACTCCCCAATTTTTCACGACTGTGCCTTCGCACAATTTTGGGGCTGGGTCGTGTGGCTCCACTAGCAGGTCTACCTACCTGCGCACCTCCGCCACTGAAGTCGCCACCCGAGCTTACATTGCTCCTTGCGACTACCCTAAATCGGGGAAGACCCTCCTGGCTCTCTCACCCCTCTGATGCCCTCTCTGGCATTGGGCTACCCGGGTCCTTCTCCTGGATCCTCGGGCCCCACTGAACACTACTCTGAACTCTAACTGACTGGCTCCCAGAGCCTACCTACGGCCTCACCTGGCCGACAAACTACCAGTGGCGGAGTGCCCCAATAACCATATGCACCAACAAAGCCCACACGCCCAGCCATTCCACAGACTCATGCACCCTCCAAAGCAATACCTTGCCACTACCTGCACCACAGGTGTCAATATCCAAACAATTTACCTAAACCTTCTACCTAACTTTAAACTACCTGCCCCGGGTACTCGTGAAGGGGTCCATCTCCCCCCATTCACTCCTTTGCACTATGCATTCCACACCTTTTACGTCACACCAAGCATTCCACACCAAGCATTCCACACCACTCATTCCACACCATTTATATTCACACAACACAATTCCATTTGTCCTCAATACACAACTCATACATCACCTCTGGTCATCCCCGACCAATGCCTCATTTGCTCAAGCCCATGCACACAGTGGTTCTCATTCAATTCCTCATTTGCTCAAGCCCAAGCACACCGTGATTTCTCCACACTACTACACACACACACAGCATCATCTAACTAACTACTTCCCTCGAATACTCGTGCTTCCCGTCTTCCCTTACACTAAGCACACCCTCATCATTATCATCCATCTAATCTGACTACGTCCCCTCTACCTGTACAAATGTCACTACTTAAATCTCGTCCCTATTGTCATCTCTAAATCCCTAACAATATCCTAGCCCGCCCTCGGCTAGTTTACACTGCCACCCCATAATCTAGCGCTCATGTGCCCCAAATGCGGCACTTGAACCCAGGCCAGAGGCGAGGTTTCGGATCCGTTGGCACGTACACCATTCGCCAACACTATCGCTAATCGTCCACTAAACTTGAGCCTCTCAGTGCGGCAATACATTCTTGTCACAGCTCAGCTTCGAAAAGCCGAGCAATGCATGCGGGTGGTTGGTCTAAGGTAGGTTGGGTCCGTCCGGCATTTTTGATTCAGGGGAGGAGGCATGCTTGGGCCTAGGTTCCAGGCGCCATCTCTGCACGGAGCCTTTCGGTCTCCGGCACGATGGCCCCAACCTCCCCTGGTCGGAGCACCGTGCCCGCCAGGGGGCGAAGCTCCGACCTCTCCTACCCCCCTCGAACCGTGCCGTTTTCCTCTTTCGCCACGGCCCGGCACCGACCATACAGGGCGGGGCCCGAATCGTGCACGCCGCCATGGCAATGATCCCCGCCGGTCCCCGCAGCACACAAAGCACCCGGCTCACCGAGGGCTCGCGTCAGCTATTCGTCGCGTTAAACGCTGCCCCGGTCCGCGTCGATGCCCGAGTCGCATTCTCACACCCACACGTGACACTTTCCATACTCATTCCACACCAAGGCGTCCCAGCGCCTCCTATACACTCCATGCATCCTATTACCGCACTCTCCCGTGCATACTCTTCTCTTGCACACTCAGGTGCACACCACTCAGGCGCACTCATGCCATTCGCACACTCCATCATCACACACCCTCACACACATCCTGGCGCACTCATACTACTCGCACACTCCGTTACACACGTGGCCATCGCACACCCACGCACACACTCTTTTGTTATATCCTCAGTAACAACCACGGGTGTGCACTCTCTTGATACACACCCAATCAGCACACACTTACCCATGGGTGTGCACTCTCTCGTTGCACACCCAATCTCATGCTCTGGTGTGCACTCCTGCACACTCTCTTCGGCCAACGCACTCTCTGTTTCACACTCTGTTTCACACTCGGTTTCACACTCTTCCCACATACACTCCGTTGCACACTTTTTCCTCACACGCGTGCCATTCGCTTTCACACATCGCACCACGGACCTGCCACGAGCGCTCGGGTTACGTCTCGATCCCAAGCGCGTGAAAAACTTTTCGCGCCAAACATTTTCGTGCCATACACACTCCTACTCACCTTCGGGACCTTTTTCTGCATCAGCACCTGCCAACTTTCATTGGGGTTTGACTGCATGACATCACGATGCAAATGCAGACTTTGAGTACATTCCATCTCAATCTCCGATTCATGTCCCGATTCTATCTCTGCCGTCTCTTCGGCCCCAATTGTCACTATACTTTCTTTTTCTTTTTCTAGCCCAACGACCGCCGGCGCGCTTAAAATGTTCTCTTCCAATTTGGCGGCCGTCGGCTTTTCCATACCCCGAGTCGCGATTTCTACCCTGGTCAACTTAACTGCGCTCTGCTCTACCCCGCTCTCTATGCGTTCCTCATACCACGTTACCTCGTCGCGTACCCATGCGACTTTCCCGCTCGACCTGCGCCTTATGTCCTCCCCCATCTTTTATATTAACTCCCCTCGGGTGTCCATTTTGCTTTCCAGCCCGTTTTTCACCTCTTCTAATTGATCCCCCATCTGTTTTATTTCCCGGGCGGATTTGTCCCCCATTTCCCTCAATTGGTCCCCCATTTTGTTTTCCAACCCTTTTATTTCCCGGGTGGATTTGTCACTTTGGGTGTCCAATTTATTTTCCAACCCCGATAACCCATCTTTCATCTCCTGGGTGGATTTATTACCCATTTCCCTAATTTGATTCTTTAGTTCTTTCGTGTCTTCAACCGACCTGACCATAAAGGCCCTCATTTGTGCCATGAAGAGGTTCATATCCATTGGCGCTGCGGCGGGCACGGCTCTGGCCGCCATGTGCGAGGCGCCGCTATTTTCTACCCCTACTGCCTCTACTGCTGTACCCTCTTCAATGTCCTCCTCTTCTCCCACTTCGTCCCGGGGATCCTGGGTTATCGATTCTAACTCCTCATCTATCTCCTCCTCTATCCCCACCGGCATCCGACTGTCTTGGCTAGCCATGGCATGAATTTAATTTGGATGTTACAAAACTAAATTTCGGTCGCTCGTAATTTGAGTGCGCTAAGCGCACTTCGGGTCCGAATCCCACTCCTGACACCAAATGTTGCGGATCTCGCCGCCGGCCTTTTCCCCTTAACAAGGGGGGATTAGTCCCCTTGTCTTTGACTGGCCGACGGGACCCGGGACCTATGACGTCCTTCCCGGACAGCGCGACATAGGGTCGTAGGACTAGAATCACTATTACCTAATTACTCGCGCTGCCCAGAAACGAGTAAATTAGCCCCGCATGAATCACGCGTGTTGAGACGCCGAGCGGTGCGTACACGCGATCCATGCCGTGTAGTTGGTGACCCCGGTTCTAACGATCTCGTTCGTACCACGCTTAGCCAATGGAGAAATCACAGAAGCGGTCGAATTGGGAAGAAAGGAAGAACAGAATTTATTCACACTACTTACAAAGAAAAGAAGACACAGTGCAGCCTTAAAAACAGTCTTAACTTAATCCCCAGGACAAATGGGCCCGTCCCACACACAGACACACTCACACGGGGTTTGCAGCTGCAGGATGATGTTCACCACGTCCAGGGATGGCTCTCGTGCAGCTCCTTCCGGCCTCCGGTTCGTCCCGGGCAGATGGTAAAAAGAGGGGTAGGAGCTCTCCGTGTGTCGTCCGGCGCACACGTGATAATACGGGGCGAACTGTAGGGTCTGGGCTCTGGCGGTTGGCAGTTAACACTGGCGGCTATTGCCACGTTCACTCACGTGGCTGAATAGGCGATATTCGCCAAATGGGGCGCGGGATCAATTAATGCCCATAGAGGTGGGACTTGGAGGGTGGACGCAAAATGAAGGGACCTAAACTCATGTCTTTACACAACGCAGGTATTACTAGGGGAAATGGCCTATTCTTACACATACTATGACATAACTATTACTACCGGGTGGCCTACGTGTTGCTCATGGACTAACTATGGGGGGGGGGGGGGGGGGGGGGCAACCCTTTAACCTTTAATGACCAATATGTGCCAATCTCAAAACCGTAACAATATATTATAAACCCTATATATATATATTTTGCAGTGTAAGAAAAGGTACAAAACCTATATATATATTGTTGCAGTTTTGAGAGTGTACATATAACATCATTAAAGGTTAAAGGTTTGCCCCCTAGTTAGTCCACAAGCAACACGTAGGCCCCTTAGAACATTAGTTATGTCATAGTATGTGTGAGGGTAAGGCCATTTCCCTAGTATCATCTGTGTTGTGTAAAATAAATAAGTTTAGGCCCCTTTCATTTGGCCTCCACCCTCCAAATCTACCTCGTTGGGCAGAATCCATCCGCGCCCCATTTTGGCTACTGCACCTCACATTAGGATGCTCCCTAGTCAAATGACACGAGGTAGGCCTGAGAGAGGGAGGAGCGCGGCGTGGAGGTTGAAGCGGGGGAGACAGCAGCAGTAAGGGCCACCAGCCAATCAGGGCTCAGGTGACATGGCGTGAGGGGCGTGGTAAGGGCGTGCCTATAAAAGCCAACGCACAAAGCTCTTGGGAGGACTTGCACGATTTGTGCTTTGTATGAGGACTGGTTGAAGCAAAGGGCTGTGAGGACTTCTGCGGGAGAGGCGCTTTGTGAATGACTGGAAGGAATTGCGCCTTGCATACCAACTTGTATTGGGAGCGCATACGAATTTGTATTGGGAGCACATACGAATTCGTATTGGGAGCACATAACGCGCCGGTCCAGTTATTACGTACGCGACCGTGGCCGCAAGTAACTGCCCAGCCAGCCTTACCGTTAGCCCCGTAATTGTCCGATCTGCGCCAACGACACGCGGGGAGCTTCTGCCGCCCTGACCATCTTCTTCGCGGCGCGAGTCAGAGACCGGAGCGAACTGCCTGGACGCCATCCCTGGACCATCAACCTGACCATCTACAACCCCGTGTGAGTGTGTCTGAGTGTGAAATGGGCCCGTTGTCCTGGGATACGTATAAGACTGTGTGGAATAAATATTCACAAATACTAACAGCTGTTATAGTTATTACATATGATAGTTATTACAGAATATGATATTGTGTAAAGAAGTGTTTTACGGTGCAGTCTGGTAAAACTTGGGAAGCCAAGATAATTAAAGACAGCATCTGTTCCTGTCAAAATAGCCTTTGTTCCATTTATGGAGAAATACCAGGCTGAGTGCTCACTTGAGCCATGAGATGGAGGCATTTGTCAGGGGGGTATAGTTTAGGGACAGACTGTAACCTTTTTTGGAGAGAGGACCAAGGCAGAAATGCCGCTGGGCAATTCCTTCTCCAAGGTCATGAGGAAGTGACCTCCCTCGATAGGCACCGGTCTCATGGAGCCAAATATGGCTCTATGTAAACAAGAATGTATCAATTGAATGCAGGTTTATTAGCAACAACGATGAACAATCAATCTGCAAGACAAAGAAAGCGATGGTAGATATTAGAATAAGATAATAGATACAGAATATGCAAATAACAATGCGCAGTATTACACAAGATGAGAACGCAATAGAGAACAGCACCATACAAGAGTTGTCTATCTCCCTTTCCCAAAAACGTTCAATTGTGACACAGAATAGAACGAAACTGGAGACCGAGAAAAAGGATCACATGAGTTTATAATTGATATTCTTCTGAATTGAATCGGGCTGGTGGTTTGATAATTCGCTTCGGGCGGCCCGTCACCACCCGATCAATCGTCGGAGTCCTCTGAGGGCAGTTCGTAATTTCCTGGTCCATTGTGGGAGTCTCCGGTGGGTGGTTCACTATCGCCCTGTCCGACGCCGGAGTCCCCTCCAGCTGGTCCATCATCACCCGAACCGTCAAGGGGGCAGAAATAGGCAGTGACCGTGGAGGTGTGGCGGTGGTCTGCACATGTGGTTGGTTAGCGACTCTCGCGGGTGGTGTCATCGCGGTGGTGGAGCGGAGTGTCTGTGATGGTAAGCCCGGCGCAATGACATGTTGGGGTTCACCCTTCTGGGGAGTGGTAACAGGATTGAGACAGACTCTTGGAGCGGCGATGGGTTGGGTACCAGACATTAAGTATTTCGGTACGATTGGCATAACACTTGGCATAACGGTTGGCAGCATGCCACTTTTGCCAGTCGTAGTGGGAGTTGTCATGCTGAAAGGCGTAAAACGTCGCAGGAACTTACGATTCCGGAGAGTGATTCTTCCGGAGCCATCCACCTTGACAACGTATTGATCGAATTGTTTTACCTCAATCACGGTTCCGGTCCGGTCCCATTTTCGTGGTTCCAGGCCGGTCTGGTTCTGGATCCGGACATGGTCCCCGACGGCCAGTGGAGGTAGTTTTGTCGTGTGTTCAGAGAGTCTTTCGATCTCCCTGGCATGCCGAATGCGCAAAGCTTCCTCACAATTGTTGCGTGTTTCCCGCCAGGTGTCCGATGGCAAGTATCTGCCTGGGATGATGGGTATGAAGTCCTTGACTGGCCTCTTGAAGATGATCATGGCTGGAGACAACCTAGTGTCCTGATCCGGTGCATTCCGGTACTGGAGTATTGCACGTTGGAACCGATCAGTGTCTAGTTCACCATTGGAACCAGTGTTATCGGTGATCATTCTTTTCGATGTTTTGACTGCGATCTCGGCACGACAGTTGCTGTGTGGGAAGGCAGTGGATGACAACCGATGGTTAACGCCCCACCGACGCAAGAAGTCTTGGGTGTCATGTGCCGTGAATTCTGGCCCACAGTCAGATGCCAATTCGTCGGGGATACCATAAGTGGCGAAGTTCGACCGCAGACATTTCACTAGGCCTTGTGCCCCGCCAGTAGTTAGCTGAATGATTGGCCAATTAGAGTAACGATCAACGGTGACCAAATAACTCCGACCCTTGTGATGAAAGTAATCTGAACAAACGTACTGGAAAGGGTAGGCAGGTTCAGCTGAGGCTGTAGGTGGAGCACTTGGGTGCGATGGGGCCATCCGATTGCAGTGTGAGCAGCGATTGCGCATCTCATGAATCTGGGGAGTGATTCCAGGCCAAAAGATCGAGCTGCTGGCCCGGGTGGTCATAGCCGTGACTCCTTGGTGAGCAGCATGAAGATTCTCAAGGACAAGCTTCCGTAGCTTCGGTGGGATGATAATCCTCCCCTTGTAGACCACTATGCCATCAATAGTGTAGAGGTGTTCACGGAAGGGAAAGTATTCCAAAATGGACACAGGGAAATCGTCCCGACTGGCAGGTAGACCCTGCTCAATAGAATTGAGTAACTGCAGCATCTGAGTGTCACTTGCTGTTTCGTCCCGAACATCGTCCCAAGTGACGGACCGCACAGAATCGAGTGTCTTGATGGCTGCCATAGAAATAGCCATTTCCATGCCAGAGTCGTCATCTGTGGTCCACAGCCCAGTCAAGGTGTGCTGTCTTAGTGTAGTCGATGTGGCCACATCCATAATGGAGGAAATGTCATCCACCAGTGGCAGTCGTTCCGATGGTCTGGCACCCGACGGATGTCGTGAAATCGCATCTGGTACACAGTGTCGTTTTCCCGGGATGTGGATAATTCGGAAACGATATGCTAGGGTCCTTTCTTTCAAGTTGGCAAGCCGCGTGTTATGGATGTCCTCTAATCGTCTGTCACCAAGAAGCTTGATTAAGGGCTTGTGATCGACGGCAATAATCAGGTTCTTGCATCCCAACACAAAATACTTTACTTTTTCCAGGCTGTCCGCCACTGCTAGAGCTTCACCCTCTATCGGAGCATAGCGCGACTCCGCTGCATGGGTGAAGCGGCCTCCAGCAAGGGTGATTTTCCAGCCATCGGGGCAGCACTGTGGGGTTTCACCAGGGCATCTGCAGTGTTTTTGGAGGAGCCAGAAGCCAATCCCATCCTTCGACCAGTCAGTTGCGAGACATGTTGTCCGTTCCTTGTCAAAGATCCGGACCCCATTTGCGACTTCAGATATGATGAGTCGTTTTGATTCTTCGAATAGGGATTGTAGTGTTGCATCCCAGTAGAAGGGGGTGCATGGTTTTAGGAGGTCCCGAAAAGGTCGCATCCTCTCGGTCATGCTGAAGCAGTATGTTACCTGATTGACCAGCCCAAACCAGGAGCGAATGTCAGTAATTGTTTTTGGTGTGGGGAAGTCCTGTATCGCTTGGAGATACCTTTGGCATGGTCGTACACTGTCCATGGTGATCTCGAATCCAGCGAATTCGACCGTGTCCTGACCAAAATGGAATTTCGTCGGATTTTGCGTAATCCCATTACGGCCGCACAGGTCGAGCCAGTTGCATGTCTGAAAAAAGCTCTCTTCCAATGTGTCGCTCCACATGATGGTATCATCAATACATTTGGACTTGTTTTTGAAGTCCGATACGATTTCGTCAAATCGTCTGGAGTATCCATCACCTGAAGCGATGTAACCTTGGGGAGTGGTGCAGTAACGGTATCGGCCCCATGGTGTGATGAACGTTGTCAGATGGCGGTCACATTCTCTGATTGGAACGCTGTGATAGCCATTCCAGGCGTCTGTTACCGTCTTTTTGGTGTTATGTGGCACCGCCATTGCTTGATGGAAGGGTGACTGGGTGTGGTGGGTCTCACGTGTGCAGTGCGCATTCAGTGGTTGCAGATCAACTGTCCTCCGTGGGGTCCCATCCTTCTTTGGACAGACGACCATTCTGCTGCACCATGTCACTGGTTCACCAATTGGCACCGGTTCCAGAACCCCTAACCTGATGTCGCGATCGATACCAGCCTTGACTTCTGCCTGCCAGTGTAAGGGGACAGGCACTGGGGTGTGCACCGCTTTTGGTGTTGCCTCGGGGTCAACCATCAGTGTGAGAGGCGGACCTTCCATGTGGGGTAGTGGCTGGTGTTCGCAGACATTGAATGTGCTGCTTTTGTAGTACTCCAGTAGCCATTTCTCCAGCCTCTCTCGGTTCTCGTCAGTGGCCGGAAATGGGATAGATGTAGGCAGTGTAGGGGGAAGCGATCTTACCGGGCAGTTACAATTTGCATCGATAACTGCTGCCACTGCAGCACCAACTGTGTTGGATTCGCCAATGGTTGGGAAGCTACTAGACACGAGGCCTAGATCGACGCATGCTTCACGACTGAGATACATGTTCCGTGTGTCAGGTGAGATGTAGCAGATTTGTCGGGTTTCAATAATGTCGCCATTGGCTGTGCGACCAGACAGGTGTAGGAGCATGGCGCCGATAATCCGGACCCTTCCACTGTTAACAGCATTCATCTTCAGGTTGACAGGTAACAGGTCTTCATTACGCAGCCCGAGTTTGTGGAAAATATTAAGTCCTGTGAGGCAGCTTTGACAGCCAGTGTCGGCCATGGCCTGGAGCCTGGCCGATTTTGGTCGGGATGACAGTGGCTGGCCGAAATGGTCATAAGATTCCTTATCGATCCGTGCTATGAGTTTTATGTACGGCTGTGGTTGAGACTTCTTCTTGGTCCAGCCAGAGAGGTGGTCAAATATATGGTGGTCGAGGTGTAGTGGAGTTGACAAGGTGGCCATGGCCCTTTTAATTTGCGGCTTCCAAATGGCCGTTTCTCGTTCCGTGACAGAGCAGAGGAGATCGTGGACCTGGCTGCTTTCATCCACATCATGAGCATCCATTGATTTGTCCGTAGGTTTGTTGTCCGCCTTTTTCGTGCCTCCCCGGCAGACATGTGCAAAATGGCCGCGAGTGGCGCATTTACTGCATGTTTTCCCGTAGGCATTGCAGAATTGACGCCTTTGGTCGATGTTCGGCTGTTTGCCATGACCAGTTTTGCCGCAATAACTACAAATGGCCGCCTGCTTGTCGGTAGTGATCAGGGCTCTTTTGTTCTTCCAGTTTTTGTATTGGCTTGCGCCATGAGCGCCTTCACTATCGAGCAAGGCATTCTGGGAACGTTTCCCTGCTTCCTTGGCCTCGACGAAAATGAGAACTTCCTCCAAGCTCATGTTCTGATTTTGATCACCGAGAATGTCCTGTTGTATATCTTGATCGGCGAGTCCCCGACATAGGACATCGCGAACCATGTCCTTGGTGTAGTTGACATCAGTAGGGGGATTGCATGAGCATACAACAGAAAACTTGCAGATCTCAGCTTGACCAGCCAGACGGGCTGCGTAGGTACGAATTGGTTCTTCTCGGTCCTGTCGCATGTTGTGGAGGTTTACGCGGGACACCATGGTATTCTCCTCTCGGACAGCAAGGGACCGAATGGCTTGTAGTATAGCTGCCTCGTCCTTGATTTCAATGCGTGGGTTGCTGCGGTGGAGGTCACGTCGTAGGTTATCATCACAACATTCAAGGAGTTGAACGCGAACATCATTGCCGATTATCTGGATCGCTGCCTTGTAACCATCCCATCTTCTGGTGAAATATTGCCAATCTTCGCTGGTACCGCCGGTTTGGATACGAGGACGGCTGACTTTGTCCGGTTTGGCTGGTGCAATGGACGTGTGGGTCATGGCGTGGATGGAGAGCTGGATAGCAGCAACGGCATTGTCAGTGCTGTCAGTAACGTAGACACAGCTCGGGAAGGGGCAGACTGCAGCAGGCATCTTCAGATGAGTTGATTGTTCATAAACAAGAATGTATCAATTGAATGCAGGTTTATTAGCAACAACGATGAACAATCAATCTGCAAGACAAAGAAAGCGATGGTAGATATTAGAATAAGATAATAGATACAGAATATGCAAATAACAATGCGCAGTATTACACAAGATGAGAACGCAATAGAGAACAGCACCATACAAGAGTTGTCTACTATGGACGGGAAACAGATGCCTCGGGGCGTCTATATCTGGGAGACTATTTGCCTGGTTGAACTCTGCATTCCAAGGCTCTTAAGATCAAAGGAGTTTTTGCTTTATAACCAAGAGAGCAACTGGTTGAACTGTGTGTGGAACTGGGAGAGCAACTGGAAGTTCAGTTCAACTAAGAGAGCAACTTGAGAGACTGGTCAACATCGAGAAGGAGCTCCAGCTACACCGGCAGAACAGGCATCGTTAGTAACAGTATCTTGAGTTAGTATTTTGAATTAGTATGCAATATCTCTCTAAAGTTTCAATAAAACATTGATTTCGCTGAAACAAGTTTTTGAGTTTCTTTGGAGTTCAGTAGTAATAGATCAAAGAATTCTCCTACAACTGTATAAGGCTGCACTGTGTGTTCTTCTTCTTCTCCTTGTACATAGTGTAATAAACCAACTGTTATTCCTTGTTTCTTCCTGATTCGACCGTATCAGTGATTTCCTCCATTGGGTAAGCGTGGCACGATAGGAACCGTTCGGATCAGGATGTAGTCCTGGATAACGGCTCGGGTCACGGTTCGCTACCGCTCGGCGTTTCCACCTACAACCGTGATTCGGGCGGGGCTTATTTCCTTGCTTCCTAGTTGGTACTGATAGGGATATTTTGGCCTTCCTAGTTGGTACTGATAGGGATATTTTCCTACATTAGTATGTAATAGATGAACCAAAAATTCAATGTCCATAACCTTTGTCAGAAGATGAATCACAAATTTTAATTCCCGAGGAGGACAACACTTTCTGTTTACAAGGAAATACACAGCAAGAAACAATAACCTTTATCAAACCATATTACAATTCACAAATTACATTGCAAGATTCACAGAAGGTCCCAAGTGAAATCCTGGTACAGTAGAGATGTACATCAAAGTAAACGTCATAGAGATACAGTAGCATGCACAGTATACAGTCAACATACAGTGTAACCATACAGAATCGACCAGCCAAGCAAAACATCCTAAGTACAACATTTACAGCATTACAAACCTAGTGAAAATCCTAAAGTACAACACACCAACATCTTACAATTCCAGTGCTAATCCTGCTATTTGGACATCAGTTCTGATTCATATACAATTTGAAGTGGGAGGAGCAAGTGGAGGGGGGAGGAGTGAAGAGAGGGGAGGAGAGCAGTAGGATTGGTTGGGCAAAGTTTGGGTGGGAGGGAGCAAGGATCGGGGGATACAATGTGATTGGTTGAGTGAAATATTGAGATGAGAGTACTCCCCGCTGAGAGCAGATCTGCATTTTCAAATTCTTTAATGAGAAGAATGTGTTGGTCGAGACTCTTCGGCGCCAAGACTCGAACAATCATAACGTTGCGTTAACGTTATTATAACTTTGCAGCAACGTTTTATAACGCCATTGCAGGGACATTAACTTAATGGTTTAATATTTAGAAATCTATAAAAACAGGCATACAATAAGAAAGTCCTTATTTAATCAAAAGGTCACTCAGTAGCTATGACAATCACATCCTTTTTCAATCTGCAAACTCATCTTTTCCCTCATAAGCCAAAATCATACTGCAATCCCACACAAGATCTTTACTGAGAAGATATTGGATCAGAGAGCCAGAGAGAGCTATCCTACATGGATTTTTTAATAGGATTTTATACTTTAGACTAACCCCTATCAAACACTAACAAGCTATAAGTTTTTTTATTTGATTCAGTGTTTAACCATCGTTCTTTTGAAAGATTTTACTGAGAACGCTGACAATTTCATAAAACTATCTATTCGATAAATAGAAAGAAAGTGCAGTGGGCCCTCCCCCATCCGCCAGTGCAAAGCAAATCATCCACCTTCCATTGTCCAACGGGAACTCTTTTTGCCCAAACTCTGCAAAATAATTACCAAGTATTTTGCATTCACTTTTCAATACTGTTGCGGTTTTTAGAACCTTCACATGTAAATTTAGTAGTAAATTCCCTTATAAATAACCCCTGTGTACATTTCCCCTTAATTGGCTGTTAATTGAAATAATTGCACCTTAGTTAGTCCACATTGCAACACGTAGCGAATCATAGGCCCTTTTCATAGTTATATCATTATTATGTGTTCCAGGTAAGGCTGTGTTTCCAATAGTTGACTCTATGTTGCATCAATCAAATGAGATAGATCCCTTTCAATATCCCCAATGGCCTCCTAAAAGTGCCAGTAAGTTGCATGGGGCTGTGTTTACTGGCTCCACATCGCCCCAAACTCCATTGCCCACGAGGCCAGGATCAGAGAAGAAGGGCGTGGCCCCACCTCGTCATCAAAGGTGGAGCCAGAGAGCCCCTGGCGACCAACCAGGGCTCGGTGAGCATGGCTTGAGAGGGCGTGGCAAGAAACATCTGGCAAGTTCGGGAGGGTTCCAAAGGGGTGGTTAAAAAAACCCTTGGCGCGAGGCCCCCACCAAAAGGAGACGCGCAGATGAGTTGGACAAAGAAGGTACGAATTGGAGTTGAGAGAGACGCGCATGAGGAGGTTCCAGAGAGTCGGTGAGAAGGCAGGAGAGACCAGCTGTGTGAAGCTCCGAGACGCTGCTTCGAGCAGCCCTGCCACGTGAAGCTCTGACGCCCTGCTTCGAGCAGCCCTGCCGTGTGAACCCGAGTGCGGGGAGTCGGCGGCCGCTCGCTTCCAGCCCTGCCGTTCTGCACGGACCCTTCTCATCCTTCGTCCAGCCATTCCTGCCTGCAAACCCCTTTTTGTGTACGTGAGTTTGTTCTGTTTGTCTTGTCCCTGGGAATAAGTAAGCCTGTTTAAGAATTGCTCTGTGTATCTGCTTCTTCTTCTTCACTGTATATTGCTTTCGTTTCTCCTTTGGTTTCTTTGGTTTTGTAAATAGTTAATAAATCCCTGTTCCTTCTTATTCTTTGGCTTCTTTCTCGTCCGATCGCTTTAGTGATTTCCCGATTGAGTACCTGTGGCGCGATTTCAGCAGAACCGCTTATAATCGGGTTTAGTAATCTGTTAACGGCCCGCGTTGCGGCTCGCTTCGCTCGGCGCAATCCATCCATTACGCTGCGGCTCGGGCGGGAGTATTTCCTTGCGTACCGGAAGGCGCTGGTACTTAGGTCATAGGAAGGATTGGCCTACTACCCTATTCAGCGCTGACCGGGCGTGACGTCATACCCCCAGGACCGGTCGGACGGCCAGCTTAAAAAGACGAGGGGATTAAACCCCCCTCGGTAAGGGGAGTGCCGTCCCCCGGATCTGTAACAATACAATGTTTAGCTTGGACTTTGTACTGAGTCGATTATTCACTAGTTTTATAAACACAAAGGGATTTGTAAAGCAATTCAGTGGATGCTAATTACTCCAGGCAGCTGGTCAGACATTGTGACATCAGTTGTATTATTTAATTATTTACCAAGAAAACAATAGCTTTTCTCCAATTTGCTTATATAACTCAATAAGACATACTCGATCTAACATTACATTATTTCCAAAAACCCTATTTGTAATCATATTACCCTTAGTCATAAAATGATTTTGCCATGACAATATGTGGTCTACCATTGCCTCCACTAAGAATTTTACTTTTCTCGAGGAACGAATTTTGTCAGTGTCGGAGATAATTTGCCAACTGTAGGAAATCCCAGATTCTGCATGGAAACCACAAAAAAACTCGCACACTAGGAGAGCAGGTTGTGGCTCATAGAAATTACTTGATTTGATAAATTTTACACTTCCACAGTACTTAGGTAATAGGAATTCGGCCTACAACCCTATTTAACGCCGTCGGGAAAGGAACGTCATAGCCCCGGATCCCGTCGGCTAGTCAAAGACAAGGGGACTAATCCCCCCTTGGTAAGGGGAAAGGCTGACGAGGAGATCCGCAACAATTGGTGTCAGGGGAGTGGGATTTGACCCGAAGTTCGCCTAACGCCCTCAAAATTACGAGCGGCCGAAATTTAATTAACATCCAAATTAACATCGTGCCATGGATAGCCAAGACGGTCGGATGCCAGTGGGGGTAAATGAGGAGAATGAGGAGTTAGAATTAACCCAGGACCCCCGGGAAGAATTGAGAGAAATGGAGGAGGGCATTGATGAGGTATAAAATGTACCTAAGTTTTAGAAAACATAAATGTTCCTTTTATAAAAGAAAATTGTATAAAACGTATAACATTGTATAAAACCTGCTCTCTCTATATTTATCGGGTTGGATAAAAACTAGTAAAACCTCCGTCGGTTGAACTTCCCTTTCTGTTCATGACGTCATTTCACGTAAAAACTTTCAAACTAAGTTGAATATCAAGAATAGTGAGTTAAAACATAAACTATTAGCACACTTTATGTATTAGTACATTTCAAAAACGTAAACATAATTAACCCCTTATCTAACATTTTCTTAAATGTAATCGTTGCAGATTTTACGTTTAAAATTTTTAAACACTATGAAATATTAGGTGGGCCTACCTACCTTATCATATATTTCGTTTTTACAGTGGAAATTGGTTCAAAAAATTTGCTGCACGAGACATTTTCCCACATTTGGAGATCACAGATTACTGCAGGAAAAACCATAGAACAGCATCATGACTTGTGTGTTGTATTTGTCGACTTTTCAAAAGCATTCGACACCGTGGACAGGGAATGCCTCTGGAAGATACTCAAGAGTCAAGATCTATGGCTGTCCAGATGATTTCATAAAGATCATGAAAGAGTTCCTGATGGGATGATTGGCAAAGTCTCTGTGGCAGGTAATGTCACAGACTCGTTTGGTATGCGCCATGGAGTTAAACAGGGTTGTGTTAACATCCACTCTGTTTACCTTGTTCCTAACTGGAGTCCTTACCAGCACGTCACAAAATCTCAATACTGGAATTTATATCCGTAACATTTCAGCAAATGTGCGAAGATTAATAGTCAAAACTGGCGAGCTGATCTGCGCAGCCGAAGATAAAACAAGAATGACCGCACTGTGGTCACAATTCCGCAACCAGCCACAAAATCCGTTAACGGCCCCATTGGGAAAATGATAACGGGCTGAAAACATTAAATGATCACGTCTCATCACATGACGTGTAGATCCTGTAAGCACACACATGACGTGTAGATCCTGTAAGCACACACATGCCATGTAGATCCTGTAAGCACACATGCCGTGTAGATCCTGTAAGCACACACATGACGTGTAGATCCTGTCAGCACACACATGACGTGTAGATCCTGTAAGCACACACATGACGTGTAGATCCTGTAAGCACACACATGACGTGTAGATCCTGTAAGCACACACATGCCATGTAGATCCTGTAAGCACACACATGACGTGTAGATCCTGTAAGCACACACATGACGTGTAGATCCTGTCAGCACACACATGGCGTGTAGATCCTGTAAGCACACACATGACGTGTAGATCCTGTAAGCACACACATGCCATATAGATCCTGTAAGCACCCACATGACGTGTAGATCCTGTAAGCACACACATGACATGTGCATCCTGTAAGTACACACATGGCATGTAGATCCTGTAAGCACACACAGGCCGTGTAGATCCTGTACGCACACACATGACGGGTAGATCATGTAAGCACACACATGACGTGTAGTTCCTGTAAGCACACACATGACGTGTAGATCCTGTAAGCACACACAAGACGTGTATATCCTGTAAGCACACACAAGACTGAGCGCACACAAGGTTTATAATGTGTGTGTGTGGTTTGTAGTTTGTAATTTGCATGTGTGTGTGTGTGGTTTGTAATGTGTGTTTGTAATGATTGCAATGTGTGATCCTGTAAGCACACACGTAACTGACACACATAAAGAGAAAGTTGAATGGAGTCACCACTTTGTATCTACCACTGGACTGCAACCAATATCACAGCGTAAAACTTATCATGAAAAATCCGAAGGGGTGTGTGGTTTGTTGTGTGTGTGTGTGTGTAGATTGAAATGTGTGTGTGTGTGTGGTTTGGTAGTGTGTGTGTGTGTGTGTGTGTGTGTGTGTGTGTGTGTGTAGATTGTAATATATGTGTATGTGTGTGTGTATTGTAATGTGTGTGTGTGTGTGTGTGTGTGTGTGTGGATTGTAATGTGTGTGCGTGTGTGTGTGTGTAGGTTGTAATGTGTGTGTGTGTGTGTGTGTGTGTGTGTGTGTAGATTGTAATATATGTGTATGTGTGTGTGTATTGTAATGTGTGTGTGTGTGTGTGTGTGTGTGTGGATTGTAATGTGTGTGCGTGTGTGTGCGTGTGTGTGTGTGTAGGTTGTAATGTGTGTGTGCATGTGTGTGTGTGTGTGTGTAGATTGTAGTGTGTGTGTGTGTGTGTGTGTGTGTGTGGATTGTAATGTGTGTGTGTGTGTGTGTGGATTGTAATGTGTGTGTGTGTGTGTGTGTGTGTGTGTGTGTGTGTGTGTGTGTGTGTGTGTGTGTGTGTGGATTGTAATGTGTGTGTGTGGATTGTAATGTGTGTGTGTGTGTGTGCGTGTGTGTGGGTAGATTGTAATGTGTGTGTGTGTGTAGATTGTAATGTGTGTGTGTGTGTGTGTGTGTGTGTGTGTGTGTGTGTGTGTGTGTAGATTGTAATGTGCGTGTGTGTGTAGATTGTAATGTGTGTGTGGTTTGTAGTGTGTGTGTGTGTGTGTGTGGTTTGTAGTGTGTGTGTGTGTGTGTGTGTGTGTGTGTGTGTGCGTGTGTGTAGGTAGATTGTAATGTGTGTGTGTGTGTAGATTGTAATGTGTGTGTGTGTGTGTGTGTGTGTGTGTGTGTGTAGATTGTAATGTGCGTGTGTGTGTAGATTGTAATGTGTGTGTGGTTTGTAGTGTGTGTGTGTGTGTGTGTGTGGTTTGTAGTGTGTGTGTGTGTGTGTGTGTGTGTGTGTGTGCGTGTGTAGGTTGTAATGTGTGTGTGCGTGTGTGTGTGTGTAGATTGTAATGTGTGTGTGTGTGTGTGTGTGTGTGTGTGTGTGTGTGTGTGTGTGTGTGTGTGTGTGTGTGTGGATTGTAATGTGTGTGTGTGTGTGTGTGTGTGTGTGTGTGTGTGTGTATGTTGTAGTTTGTAATGTGTCTGTGTGTGTGTAGTTTGTAATGTAGGCCCTGACGTTAGTCGTCGTCAACGTGTGGCCCTGAATGGGTTTCTCTCATCTCCTCTTCCTGTTCAGACTGGAGTTCCCCAAGGCAGTGTTCTGGGCCCTGTGCTTTTTCTGGTCTTCATCAATGATCTCTCTGACTCTCTTGAAAATCCTCTCTATCTCTTTGCTGACGACTCCACTCTCTGCCGCTCCATTCCTCTTCCCTCAGATCGGCAGTCTGCAGCCTCCTCACTCTCTGAAGACCTGGACAAAATCACAGACTGGGCAAACAAGTGGAACATGTCTTTCAATCCTGACAAATCTCACACTCTTACGATGTCTCTCTGAAAAGATCGACTGGACAACCCTCCCATCTACTTTCTCAACAATCCTCTCCAAGAAGTTCTGTCGCTCAAGATTTTGGGTCTCACTATCTGCCATGATCTTTCTTGGGAAAACCACATTTCCAAGCTGGCCTCCAAAGCCAGTCGCCAACTGGGCATCCTCCCTCGTGCGAAGTCCTTCCTCGGCACACCTGAGCTCCTCACCACATACAAGACTTTCATCCGCAGCTCAATGGAATACTGTTCTCCCCTATGGGCCGGTGCTCCTGCCTCACACCTAGCTCGGCTTCACGCTGTTGAAACCAAAGCTTTCAGAATTATTGGAATCTCCCGCGATGAAGCTATCTCTGAGGGCCTTTCACTCACTCACCGCAGGCAGGTAGGTGGTCTTTCTGTCTTCTACCGACTCCTCTCCGGCCTTGCACCCCCAGCTCTCTCTGTGCTCTGTCCCCCAAATATTCCTACAGGTCGCACAAGATCTGCCAGCAACCCTCTGATGGTTAAACTGCCGAAATCTCGGCTCTCTGCTCACCTTCACTCTTTCATTCCTCTTTTCTCCCGCCTCTGGAACAAACTCCCACACTCCCTTCAATCCCACTCCTCCCTCCAGGTCTTTAAAACAGCTGTTCACCACCATCTCTTATCTTCCCCCATCCAAAACCTTGATCTTTTCTACCCCCGCTAATTCACCCCAGATCCAACTTGTTTGAAATTCCAACTTCTTTCCTGGAAGTCCTGGCAGTGTCCATATGTTTTATACCTCTCCCACCGCCCCCTTCCCACGCCCCCCCCCCCCCCAAAGCCCTCGCCCTCTCTCAGATCTCTCGATGTCTCCATGTCTCTCGGTCCCTGCTCTCAAATGTTGTGTTTGTGTCCTTCCCCCTCTCTCCCCATCTTGTCTACCGCTCCCGATGTTATATGTTTTATGTGTCAGTTTGTCTTTCTGTGTGATTAATGTTCGCTCTTTCACGAGCCTCGATCTGGTATACAAAAAAAAAGAAAAAAAGAAAAAAAAAAAAAAAAGGTGCGGTTTGTAGTTTGTCGTGTTTTGGGTGTGTCCTTCATATTACTTGACATCATATAATAAATGTACATTCCAATTCGCACATAAGACTGGTGCTTGTTGATGGGAGTGTGTTACAAAACCTACAGCTCTCGTTACACCCAAACTACCCGTAGAGAAGAAAAGAGACAGAGACAGACAACCACTTGAACTCCATTTTTGATTTATTAATAAATTAATAACTTGCACATTGATTTGTTTTTAATACGATATTATACAAAATGTAATGATTTAATATGATATACAAAAATAAATAACAACATGTACCATATATTTACAGAACGTCGGTGCTGACGAAGCAATTTGTTGGCAAGTGTTATACTAGGTGGTTTGCCTTTGCCTTCCCAGGGTTATTTCACTGTGCTACATCCTTTTAAATTCTGAGCCTCAAGCAACTAAGCAGCACGTACAAAAACAAAACAAATCAAGTCTTTGGTTTGAGTAGTTGGGGTTTGAAGCACCAATGTTTTGGACATTGGATGGAGGCTTCCCAGACTTTCACAGACCGAGTGGGTGGAGGCTCGAAACACGACACCATTTTGTTGTTTGAGGTTGTACAGGATCGTACATGGGATCCCTCATTTGACTCAGTGTAGTCCCACAGAGACTCTGAACCTTTTATATATCCGTTTGCATTTTGCAATTCAGGTAAAATAACCATTTCATTGCAATCGGTTGAATACCACTTTGATTCTTCCTTCCCCTCGGGTCTTCAAGTGGATCACACAGCGGCGGATCCAATTGCCGGGAATGAAATCCATGAGGCATTCATTTTAAAACGTCATCGCTTGACGATATTACCTGGATCGACAATGAAATGTGTCACTGAACTGACAACGAATCGGTCTTCCAGGTGGTGATCAACCGGTCTTGTTTCACCACAACCATGCGCCCATCGGGCATTCCCGCAAGTGCTTGGATGGGAGGTTTCAGGTACCTCGGAATTTGCACGAAACCGGCGTTTCGGGTTCCTTGCTCATCGTCGAGCTCGAGCACCTGTGCTCGACCACTGACGTCACATCCGGTGCTCGAGGACACGATTATGTCTCCTTCCCTCGTCGTCACGAGCTTGTCGTTTATTACGCAGATGCACGGGGCCGTCGGTACGTAAGAGGTCCCTCCTTCCTCCTCCCAGTCCATCACCTGGGACACATCGGCTTCGAGCGCAGACCCCAGACCGGCTTCGAGTCGTTTGGCCATTCTGAACATGTAACTTCGCTCTGCTTGGGCTAATCGCAAAGCCTTGATGGACATCTTGCTCCTGGACCTCATGGGATGCGCTGTCCTGTCTCTTTCCGAACGGCTGTCCTCCTCATCACGACCCAACACGTACAACATCTGAGAATTTGAATCCACAACCATTTTCGTGACGGGTGCAGACACGTGGATGAGGGAGACGACGTTCTTGTCTTTGCGAATGAAATCGATGTTAAATAAATAAAGATTCGCTTCCGATCCGACTACTAACAGGTCATCGGTCATCATCGCTACGGCTGTGGGTCTCGGAATGGGGAAATTCATGACGTAAGCTCCGTGCCAGGTGAACACCTTCACCGCGTCGTTATACGTATCGGCGACAATGACGTCACAATGTTTGGTAACTGTTACGTCCGACGGGTAGTTGAAACAGGTTGGGGTCGTACCAAATTGGCCAAAACTCTTCAAAAGTCTTCCCTTTTCGTTCAATATGTGGATCGAATGGTGGGAATGTTCTACAATGACGAATTCCCGCTTCTCTGTAACAAACACCGCTTTGGTGTCTTTAAAAGGAAGTTTTATTACACTATCTGGAAAACGAGTCTTGTATTGCTCTTTTAACCACCTTGTTATTTCGTTTAATTCGCGAAAGGTGCTTAATAAAGGTAAACTACCGTTCATTATGACGATCTCACAATTATTAGAATTTATATGACGTATTAATTTAGAAATTACAGTGTAACCCTCGGAATAAGACAGCGCCCTATATTGGAAAAGAAATCGTTAAAATGGCGATAAATCGATCTGGGGGGGGGGGGGGGGGGAATGGGAGAGAGAGAAAAAAAAAATTACAAAAAAATTATATTCAGCGTGACGTACATGAGTAGAGAACAGTTTAATAGTACAAAAACAAATTGTATAAAACGAACCTTTTTTCCTTCTCGCAGAACGTCGAAGCTTGTGAAGAAGAAACAATCCACGGATGATGTACTATTGTTATTAATTGTTATTCCCGTATTACTTTAACTTTGAGCGGGAAGACAGGACCGATCGAGCTTACACAAGCGTGAGTATACAGCCCAAGCGTCGCGACTCTACTACTCTCTCTGTATTTATAGATTTGGAACCAAACTGGTGAAACCTCCCTCGGCTGAGAGAATCGTTTTCTGTTTCTGACGACAGAACACTAACATTCGAAAAACAAAACAACGTGACGTTATTTCGCATCAAAACCCTTTCAAACTAGAATTTCAAGAAAAGTCGGTAAATTCGCTTTTCGCTTCACAATTTTCAAGAATTCGTGAAGACACTTTGCTGTTTGCTGCAAGGAAAAATGCAAACAATGCAGGTTCGTAATAGTTGCGGCCTAGTGATAGAATGTGATGGTTTCATTGGCATTAAAACCTCTAATCGAGCGGATATGGATATTTGCAAATATATAGCATAGGATGGTGCATTTTATGATACAAGCATGAAACGTGGCACATGTTCTGCACGTCATGGAGACTAGTTTGAACATTAGAGACACTCCACAATCGACTTGTGTCGGCCTTGGCAGCCATCTTTTTAAAATGGCCGCCATTAAGACGTCATAGAATATGAACACTTAAAAGAGTATTTTATTGACTTTAATGGAGAAATTACCACAAATTAACCCAAGGATTATGGATATAACCAAGTAGAAGGGTACGCGGCAGAGAGCATACCTCCACCAGGCTGAACGATTTACGTTTTCTATCCACTGGTCGGCCAGATCTGGTTTGGGACATGAACCAAAAGCTAATCGGCTTGTTCTTGTCACTTACCCAACTCATCCACCAAGTTTTGCCATAATTAGTCCACAACTTTTTGTGATATCAATATCATGCTACATATCGTTTTTGCCCTGTCTCTCAATGGGGGAAGAATCACTTTAAAAATTTTTTCTCTGATCCGGATTTGAATCTTCACGAAAATCGAATCGATTCCTCCTTGTCATACATCCAACCTGTCCACCAAAATTCGTCCAATTCCATCCACAACTTTTTGAGATATTTTGATTTTTATCGTTTTTTTTCTCCGGAGCTCTCAATGGTGAAGAATCACTTCAAAAATTCTCAGATCCAAATCTGGATCTTCACCAAAATCAAATCATTTTGTCCTCGTCACATACCCAACCTCTCCACCGAATTTCGTCCGAATCCGTCCACAACTTTTTTAGATATCCTGTTCACAGACAAACAAACAAACAAACAGACAGACAGGGGTGAAAACATAATCTCCATCCACCTTCTGTGGCGGAGGTAACAATGACATTTGTTGACCCTTGTGAATCTTGAACGTCATTTAGAGATCATTTTGAGGTCAAAAATGATGAAAAGTGGAAGTTAATATTTAAGGATGAATCATATATTCCATTGGTTGCATTAAAAGCAAGGATTTTTTATGGTTTGGCAAATTTGTCAGAATTGTGTTGACTTTTTTTGTGTGGATCTGGTCAGATATAAGTCGGTGGAGACAAAAGGTACACGTCAAAATGACCTTAATCTTTGGTGTGAGAGGTCAAGTAATGTGCATAATTATGCAACTATGATTTTTATTGACATGGCTGTTTCGTTTAAAGAAACTTTTATTCCATCCATAATAAGGATGTTCCTCTTTGTCAGATTATCCAGGTGCTTTTTAACTAACTAATGACACCACGAAGAAATGCGATCCGCTGGTCAATCACGCGAATATGCAAACACAATGCATAAGGGGGTGGGGGAGGCACTAACAGCTGAGTTGAAGGGCAAAATAAAGGTGTGCGGAGGAATGAGGGGCAGGAGAGAACGCATGGGGTGGACAAGATGGATACAGAAGGAGAATTAAACAGAAAATGGAGACAAAGTCGAAATCATCAGGGCATTGCAAATTCCAGAGCAATGGAAGATGAGCAACTGATGTGAATTCTCTGAAAAAGGTTTTTTTTCCCCTCCTGCAGTACAAATCCCACCCACATACCTTTACCAAATACCATTCATAGTTTGCACGTGTATTCAAACATTTAGCACATTCTTGTCATGCAACTGAAAAATGTTCTTCTCAGAAATGGCTTCAATGTCATGGTGAAAATAAACAATTGCAGTTCCCTCGTGAAGATGTTCTAAAGGGCAAGAAAAAAACAAACAATGAAACCGGTCCCTATATGAAACCAGTGAAAAGGCACAATCACCTTCTTCTAACCTCCAATGCGTTCCAAATAATATGGCAATCAATAAGGTGCAGAAAATCGACAGAATTGTGAACTTTTGGTGAAGAGTGCCAAACTTTACATGGCAAGCTGGACATTTTACCAGCTGATCAAAATTGCATGTCGGCCCACTTGAAATTAATGACGTCAGAAAAGAAATATTTCATAAAAATGAAAAATATGTCGGGATGGAATCCCCAAAAACAACCAAACAAGGCAGTAAGGAATGACAGGTAGGAATGACAACAATACAACACCACAATCCTTTTACGGATTGCCGTCACAACATGTTTTGACATTTTTGTCATGAATGGCAATAGTAACAATCGTGTGGGTTGGTGTAATTGTGTATTTTATTTGTTGTGGCATTGAGACAGAAAAAAAAATGTGAAAAGATGTACCATCTTCCAAAACGCTGTACCATCTTGACAAAGCTACCGCAGCTTTGTTTGTTCATGACGTTAAAAAAAAATCGGGCCCGAAGAGGGAGGTACATACCACTTAGTCAGGCAGCTTAGCAGCATATTTATCGAAAATGGGGAACGGCTTGACAAAAGCGCCATTTTTATTTTGGTGGTCCATTAGACCATATACAATAGATTTAGGACCGGAGGCAAGAAATATACAGTGTTCTTCACCTTTTTATTGGACAAAAACCAAGGACAAAAACCAATTATGTATATATTTTCAACAAGGAGGCTAACTTTTATTTCATTACGCAGTGTTATTTGTAAAACTTATGCATGCCTGCATAATAAATCTTACGCTTCCATGTAATAATAATTAGTAATATAATACCGAGTGTTTATACAAATGTGTTATACTTGTGACTCGCGCACCTCTCATATATCTAACATGTACACAACTACAAGGATGTAATGACAATATTGCTTTAGAACAGACAACATGTTGTTCAAGGTAATTTGTCCAGCAATTTATGTATTTACGATTTTAGTATAACTCCAATAGCTGATGATATATTTGCATAAATGTATTGCTCGATATTATGCTGTGCGAGTCGTATTTGCGCAAAAGTCAAACACTGTGTATGTCTTGCCTCCGGTCCTAATTCTATTGCATATGGTCTAATGAACCACTAAAATAAAAATGGTACTTTTGTAAAGTCGTTCCCCCAAAAATTGCTAAGCTGCCTAACTGACGTATTATTGGTGTTGCCCTCCCAAAATAGGAATTTGCTTTTTCCTCTGAAACTACACACACTATTTTGATGTAACTTGACCACACCACAACCTTCATCTGTGAATGTGATGTGATGTACCAAAGTTTGTTCACGGCATTAAGAAAATCGAGGTCTGAAGGGGGTCTATCAGTTGTCCCCAAAATAGGTATTTGCTCTCTCCGAAACTACACACACCATACCAATGAAACTTGATCACAACCTCCATAACCCATGATGTACCAAAGTTTGTTCACGACATTAAAAAAAACTGTCCACTTTCTGGTATGGCAGCTTGACGCAGGCCGACAATCCCAACTCGACAGGATAGTAAAGACTGCTTGTAAAATTATTGGGTGTGATCTGCCTTCCATTGAGAGCCTATACTTCAGTCGAGTAGAAAAAAGACAGAAGCTATCATCCAAGTTTCAGTCTAGTTGAAAAAAAAGACAGAAGCTTCAAGTCCAAGAATTGACAATGAGTCGAAGAAACTTAAAGTCGAAGACAGAAGCTAAAGCCTTCCTCTCTGGTTGTAGTCAACGTGTGGCCCTGAATGGATTTCTCTCATCTCCCCTTCCTGTTCAGGCTGAAGTTCCCCAAGGCAGTGTTCTGGGCCCTGTGCTTTTTCTGGTCTTCAACCATGATCTCTCCGACTCCCTGGAAAATCCTCTCTATCTCTTTTCTGACGACTCCACTCTCTGCCACTCCATTCCTCATCCCTCAGATTGGCAGTCTGCAGCCTCCTCACTCTCTGCAAACTTGGACAATATCACAGACTGGTCAAACGAGTGGAACATGTCTTTCAATCCTAACAAATCTCACACTCTTACTATGTCTCTCCGAAAAGACCGATTGGGCAAACCTCCCATCTACTTTCTCAACAATCCTCTTCAAGAAGTTCTGTCACTCAAGCTTTTGGGTCTCACTATCTGCCATGATCTTTCCTGGGAAAACCACATTTCCAAGCTGGCCTCCAAAGCCAGTCGCCGACTGGGCATCCTCCGTCGTGCGAAGTCCTTCCTTGGCACACCTGAGCTCCTCACCACATACACAGCTCAATGGAATACTGCTCTCCCCTCTGGGCTGGTGCTCCTGGCTCACACCTAGCTCGGCTTCACGCTGTTGAAACCAAAGCTTTCAGAATCATTGGAATCTCCCACGATGCTGATTGTGAGGGCCTTTCACTCACTCACCGCAGGCAGGTAGGTTGTCTTTCTGTCTTCTACCGACTCCTATCCGGCTTCCCCCCTCCCCCTTTCCCATGCCCCCTCTCCCCAAGCCCTCTCCCTCCCACAGATCTCCCGATGTCCGTGTTCTCTGCTGTTGTACTTCTGTGCTTCCCTCTGTCACCCAGTTTGTCTCCTGCTCCCTTTATTGTATGTATGTGTGTCCGTTTTTTTGTGTGATTAATGTTAGCTCTTACACGAGCCTCGATCCTGTATTTATTTATAAAAGAATAATAAAAAAAGAAACTATCACCTGAGTTTCAGTCGAGTTGAAAAAAGACAGAAGCTATCATCTGAGATGAGTTCCACGCAGCGCATGGCATTTTTTAATTTCTCCATGTGATGAAATATGATGTAATGTCTCGAGCTGAGTGAAGAGACGATCCGAGCGAAGGGACGACTTTGAGGGAGCTTATATAAGCTGTGTCCATTCGGTGCGCAATCGGATGGCATTCTGTATCCCAGTGCTGTCGACTACTGAGATTTAACGGGTATGTAATTGCTTGCTTGCAGGAAACTAGAAGGAGATATATGCTTGATTACTTTCTTTGTCGAACTAATAATCTGCATTCTTGTGTTGTTGGATGAGTAGAGATATAGTTCAATAAATCATCATTTCTTGAAAGAGCTCTGACTTTTATTTCACAACAATTTATTGAACTATCTCTCGACTTTACGAGCCATGAAGAAGCTGATTAAGCTGGAAAGATTCAATGGTGACCCACATGCCAGCAATGCCTCGAGCCAATGGACATATTGGGAACGAGCTCTCGGACACCATATGTTGACTGTTCGCGACCTCTCGGACACGCAGAAGTTGACCATTCTCCACTGTAATGTGTCAAACACGGTCTATGATTATTTCACTCATTGTGAGACATATGAAACGGCCATAGCAACTTTGCGCGCACTCTACGTGAAACCGAAGAGTCCGATATGCCCGGCATCTTCTGGCTACCCGACGACAGGAGATTACGGAGTCCCTGGAGCAATATGTACAGGCCCTATGGCAGCTTGGCAAAGACTGTGGGCTGCCTGATTGGACGGCCGTCGAGGTCTTCGACGATCTCATGCGGGATGCTTTCATAACAGGACTTCAGTCGCCGGCCATTCGTCAGCGCTAGCTGGAGACTCAAACTGCATCTTTACAAGTCACATATGACCAAGCCCGGGTACTTCAACTAGCCCAGGTTAGATCCAAAACCTACGGGAGACCCTACATGATGGCTAGTGCAGCTGTTGCCGCGAAGGACCCTGAGGCCGACATCTCCGTGGAGAGTGCTTCCGCGCGGGCTGACACCCGCCGGGATGAATCGCTCGCCGTGAACTCGGATGCAGAGGAGAACGAACTTATAACTACTGATGCTGTGGCTCCTGCAAGGACGACAGCAAAATGTTATTTTTGCGGCAATAGACGACATCTGAGGTCCCTTTGTCCGGCGAGAGACGCGCTGTGCAATAATTGTGGCCGGAAGGGCCATTATGCTAAAGTCTGCCGATCGAGCAAAGCCAAGCGGATGATTGGCGGGGGCCTTCATGTCAAGAACCGACCCGCTCACCACGTTTGCTCCTTCATCTAGGCTAGCCAAAGCTGTGATGCCTGTGGAGATTAACGGCCGGGATGCTGATGCATTGATTGACACTGGTAGCAGTGACAGTTTTGTCAGCCACGCTCTGGTTAGAAGTCACGGATGGCCCATCATACCGATTCAGTGGCCTACCCGGGTCTATATGGCATCCGCATCACTATGTCAAAGTACCAAAGGGATCTGTGTTGTCAATCGGGTGGCCAACCGAGTAATGTATACGGATGTTAAACTGTTAGTACTACAAAATCTGTGCTCTGATGTGCTATTGGGTCACGATTTTTTAAAATCACCATGGGAGACTGGAAATGCAATTAGAGGGAGCTAGTGCCAAGACCTTCTCGGTATGTGGTTTGAAGGAAATGGCGATCTACCCCCCTCCGCTGTTTCCATGTTTAACTCCCGACTGCCATCCGGTCATGGTAAAGTCCAGACGGTATTCACGAGCGGACGCTCAATTTATCGAGAGTGAAACTAACCGATTGTTGCGGGAGGGAATTCTCGAGACTAGTATCTCGCCATGGAGAGCCCAAGAACTTGTGGTCGCTTGTCCTAATCACCGGAAACGAATGGTAATTGACTTCACAAACGAT
The DNA here is from genome assembly GCF_964187855.1 of Myxine glutinosa. Taxonomy (NCBI): domain Eukaryota; kingdom Metazoa; phylum Chordata; class Myxini; order Myxiniformes; family Myxinidae; genus Myxine; species Myxine glutinosa. Next base: position 105,876,006 of record NC_136272.1, read on the forward strand.
TAATCATTATACTCAGTTGGACGCCTACCCGCTTCCCAAGATGGATGATATGGTCCGGGAGGTGGCTCAGCACCTTAGACCGTCGCAGCACGTATCAGATACTGATTAGAGAAGCCGATCGACCTTATACAGCCTTTGAATCAGGGCAGCGCCTGTACCAATTCGAATAATTCCCTTTGGTGTCACAAACGGTGTTTCCTGCTTCCAACGTGTGCTTGTTGACATCATAGCCAAAGAGCAATTAAAGGATGTGTTTGTGTACGTTGACAATGTGACGGTCTCTGGCGTGATCAAGCCGATCACGACGCAAATTTGCAGAGATTCTTGGCCGTGGTGCGAAAGTACAATTTGACCCTCAGCGAAGATAAGTGCAAGTATTCAGCCAAAACTATAGACCTGTTAGGGTACACGGTGACCGACGGGGAGATTAGGCCCGTCGCAACTCGCCTGCAACTGTTGCTCAAGATGGCCCCTCCCCCTGATCGGCTGCGCTGCGGAGGGCGCTCGGCTTATTTGCCCATTACTCAAAATGGATCCCACGGTACTCAGATAACATCAGACCGCTGGCGGAATGTAAATTATTCCCATTGACCTTGTCGGCTAAAGCTGCTTTCCAACAACTCAAAACCGACATATCGGGGGCTGTAGTGACCCCGATCAACGAAGCGGTACCTTTCATGATTGAGCCGGATGCCAGTGACTGCGCGGTTGCCGCTACGCTCAATCAGGCGGACGCCCCGTCGCATTCTTTTCGAGGATTTTGTCTGATAGCAAACGGTGGCATTCAGCTATAGAAAAGGAGGTGTACGCTGTCGTAGAAGCTGTTAGACGGTGGTCACTTTCTCCTTGGAAAACATTTTCAACTGATGACCGACCAATAGTCAGTGGATTTTATGTTCAACGCACGGTATTCTCAAATGATTAAGAATGACAAAATAGCTCGCTGGTGCACAGAGTTTCGAGATAGTGTATAGACCTGGGCGGGATAATGTGGCGGCCGATGCGCTATCTCGGCCTGTTTGTGCTGGCATGACGTCAGAAGACTTACGTGGGATCCATGAATCATTGTGTCATCCGGGTGTCACCCGGTTAGCTCACTTCGTACGATGTAGGAATCTGTCCTTTTCCATCGACTTTGTTGGTCATGTCCTGTGTGCGCCGAAGTCAAGCCGAGATTCTATCGACCTCCCATGGGGACTTTGATCCACGCAGGACCTTGGGAGCGACTGCATGTGGATTTTAAGGGGCCGTTGCCGGGGCTTGGCCCACGACGATACATTCTTACAATTTTCGACGAGTACTCACGGATTCCCGTTCACATACCCCTGTGCTGATATGTCATCCACGACAGTTATACGCTGTCTTCAGCAGCTGTTTCTCACGTCCAGCTACCCCACTTATGGACACTCAGACAGGGGAACTGCGTTTCTATCCAGCGAAGTTAAGCAATTCCTCCAGGAACGGGAAGTAGCCTCCAGCCATACTACCGCATATAACCCCCAAGGCAACGGCCAGGTGGAACGTTACAATGGAATTGTATGGAGAGCAGTTACAATGAGCTTGAAGACGCACGGGTTACCTGTGCAATTGTGGGAGCGAGTGTTACCTGAGGCGTTGCATGCCATCAAGCATTACTCTGTACTGCGACGAACGAAACCCCTCACGAGCAGTTATTTCGCGACCAACGACGCAGTGCCAGTGGGCAACCTCTACCCTCGTGGCTGTCGGAGCCTAGTCGTGCTCTGCTGAAGCGAGCGGTTAAGAAAAGCAAGTATGAGCCGTTGGTAGATCGTGTACACATTTTAGAGGCCAACCCGGAATACGCTCACGTCAGATTATAGGACGGGCAAGAAACTACGGTATCGGTCCGACATCTCGTGCCCTGCGGAGATCCTGAATGAGAGGGACACTAAGGCTAATGGTATCACAGAGATCCCGATCAATTGAAGCTGTATGATTCGCCGGAGTCTGAGGACAGGATGATCGGAGATGATGCTTCGTTACCTGGTTCGTCAATCCGAATGGTGGCAGATAGTCGGCAAAGAATCCTATCGGGCGAGGACGAACTTCCCACTACAGGTAGTGAAGGATCTGGCCGGGAAGGGATATATCGCACCCGTTCGGGCCGTCTGTGCCAGCCACCTAATCGCCTTGTTGGTAGGGGCTGTAGTTTGTCTTATTGCTGAATTATGTGTGTTATTAGACTGCTCCATTTTTCTTGGTATTGCGTCATGGCTTGCTTGATTTCTTTAACGTAGGGTGAATGTGATGAAATGAGATGTAATGTCTCGAGCTGAGTGAAGAGACGATCCGAGCGAAGGGACGACCTTGAGGGAGCTTATATAAGCTGTGTCCATTCGGTGTGGAATTGGGTGGCATTCTGTATCCCAGTGCTGAAGACTACTGAGATTTAACGGGGACGTAATTGCTTGCTTGCAGGAAACTAGAAGGAGATGTATGCTCGATTACTTTCTTTGTAGAACTAATAATTATGTGCATTCTTGTTTTGTAGGATGAGTAGAGATATAGTCATGTGAAAAAGTAAGTACACCCCATGTAAAGTTATGACTTTTTCAACATATAGCTATTTGATCTTAATTTCAACAATATTGATAGATAAAGGTGATATAATATAACAAATATCATGAAACATTTACATTTTGTAGTCCATTGTAGAATTTAAATAAACATAAATGAAAATTTCGCATGTGGAAAAAGTAAGTACACACCTACATTTATCACTACTTCAAATACCTAAAATTAGAATCAGGTACACCAGTTCAGGTGCAAATGATTAGAACATCGTTAGAGAGGATCTTGGAGGAATCTGTCTTATTTAAACCTCAGACATTTAGTTTGGTTTGCTCTTTGTTGTTGAAGTGTGCAGCGTCACCATGCCGAGATCAAAAGAGCTCCTTGAGGCCTTCAGAAAGAAGGTTATAGATGCCTACGAGCCTGGGAAGGGATTTAAAAAGATCTCCAAACAATTTGAAATCAATCATTCGACTGTCCGGAAGATCATCTACAAATGGAGAAGATTCCAAACAACTGCCAACTTGTTCAGGCCAGGCTGCCCCAGTAAGTTCAGCCCGAGAGCAGACCGCAAGATGCTGAAAGAAGTCTCGAAGAACCACAGAATGTCATCACGGGACCTACAGGTAGCTCTTGCCACTGTTGATGTCAAAGTGCACGAGTCTACCATTAGAAAGAGGCTGCACAAATTTGATCTACATGGGAGGTGTGCCAGGAGGAAACCTTTGCTGTCCAGAATGAACATCAGGGCAAGACTAAAGTTTGCCAATGAACACCTAGGCAAAGACCAGCACTTCTGGAACAATGTGCTCTGGACAGATGAGTCAAAGGTAGAGCTATTTGGCCACAGTACCAGAAGACATGTTTGGCGAAAACCAAAGACAGCATTTGACCACAAGAACCTGATACCAACTGTAAAGTATGGTGGTGGAAATATAATGGTTTGGGGCAGCTTTGCTGCATCAGGGCCTGGGCAGCTCACCATCATAGAACCCACTATGAATTCTTCATTGTACCAGAGGGTGCTTGAGGATAATGTGAGGCCATCTGTCGGAAAGTTGAAGCTCAACCGAAGGTGGACCTTGCAACATGACAATGACCCTAAACATACCAGTAAATCCACCAAGGAATGGCTGAAAAGAAAGAAATGGAGGGTTCTGGAATGGCCAAGTCAAAGCCCGGATCTAAATCCCATCGAGATGTTGTGGGAGGATTTGAAACGAGCTGTGCATGCAAGAAACCCCTCAAACATCACATAGCTGAAAGAATTCTGCATGGAGTGGGCAAAAATTTCTCCCAGTCAATGTCAGAGACTGGTAGACAGTTATAAGAAATGCCTACTTGAGGTTGTTTCTGCCAAAGGGGCAATACCATCTATTAGAGCCAAGGGTGTACTTACTTTTTCCACATGCGAAATTTTCATTTATGTTTATTTAAATTATACAATGGACAACAAAATGTAAATGTTTCATGATATTTGTTATATTATATCACCTTTATCTATCAATATTGTTGAAATGAAGATCAAATAGCTGTATGCTGAAATATGTTGAAAAAGTCAAAACTTTACATGGGGTGTACTTACTTTTTCACATGACTAGTTCAATAAAATCTCATTTCTTGGAAGAGGTCTGAGTTTTATTTCACAACACTCCATATGTGTTATCATTTTCCTTCCATCAAGACTAAGTGTAATCACTTGCACGACAACTTCTACCCAACTGCAATCCACACCCTCAAGTAATCTGTCTAAAAAGTGGTAAACATCTAAAGAATGGATATTTCAAACCATGCCATTTATTTAATCACCAAAATGTTGTTTTAGAGCTCTCTACAATCACAATGAATTTATTTCCTTTCTATTTTTTTACTTAATGTAACTTTTAAGTACGCACTGTCAAAGTACTCCTCATTGTATGCACATCACAAACACACACACACATAAATAAAACAATAAACTCATTACCATCAAAGACTATAAGATCTTCACCATTAACAACAAACAAATGCAACTAGTGATTGTTAATATTCATCCTCAAACTATCCCTGAAAAAGAAAACATACAACAAGAGCAATTTTGGTATTTACACAGATGCCATGTTCATATTGGCCATATTGGCCATTTTGAAATACAAGCACTATACAAAATATTGATAAATACAACAAGTAGAAAACAAAATTTTGCGATTTCAATCTTCAAGTTTATCCCATCAGAGATCGGTGGCCTCAGTGGCCATCAGAGTGCAACATCGGTGGCCATTCTTGAATATGGCTGTCATTTTAATGAAAAGTCAAGTGGGCCTATGTCTAGATTCTTGAGAAAAATGCCAGGGCCATAGAAAAGAAGGGATATTCCAAGGCTTGTGGAAAATGCCAGATGATAGAAAATAAGGAACATTCTAAAAATCTCGTGTGCATGCTGGACTACCCTTGTGTTCTTAGGAAGAACCAAGTAATGCTCTGGAAAAGTTCATATGAAGGGGTGCCAATTTGATTCATACAGCTGCATGAAGAAGTAAATGTATTTTAACCGATATATGTAGGGCGTCCTTTATATGAAATTTATGAAAACCAACCTATTTGCCAAGGTCTGTATGGGGGTCCTTCCCGATACAATAAACCATCTCTCCCATTGCTCGTTATGAAACACAGTATCAATGCAATCCTGGCCAAAGAAAAAAAAATTGCCGCCATTCTTTTTGTGCCTTTTTCATTCTCTCAACACGCAACATTATTCTATATCGATTACTACCGGAGTCGAAATATTTCTATGTCCAACTTTTTGGGGTTCGCCCCTATGACCCAAGCAAAAACAATTGCACCGAGGTGGTGGAATTCGTTTCAAAAGCCATTAATTAGATGTATTGGTCGATGCATATTCCAAGTTTCAGCTAGTTTCAATGTATAGCCTTTGAGATATGAGCACCAAAACATTTTGGGCAGACGGACGCACAGACACCAATCAACGTGAATTCGAGCTTTCTTAATAAAACTCAAGAATGCGGAAACGGACTTTGGTGAAATTTGGAACATATTACCTCGACGTACAAAGCATTTACTTCTGAAATTTGCGGCCAATTTCATCCGGCACTAGCAGAGAAACGAATATTCAGTTCCTTTGTTAAAGCTGCATACAGAGAAACCGTTCCACATAAAGGGAGGGGCACTTTCTGCCTCCCTCAATTTTACAAGTTGGTCGAATACTGCCATTCGTCGAGGTTCATGCTTTAAACAAAAAATGCACAATTATTTCACTATTATAAATGCAGAGCCTCCATATCTCAAGTTATTCTCAAGCAGAGCAACAGCTCAGGGTCAACTCCACTCCGAGGCACAACTTTTTACATGCGAGTTTGGACACCGTTTCCATCAAAATAACCGACGAAGATCATACCACGAAGTATTCAATTCAACCCAAAATCATTTTTTACCTTTCAGAACTGCACCACCATCTCCTATCTGCCCTCTCATGCCCAATTGCATAATCTTTTCCACCCCCATTAACCCTCACAAAGGATCTGGGAAGATCGCCTCGATGGTGTCCTGGTCCTGTCTGCCGGCATTAGTTAGTGGATTTCAAAGAACCCACGTCCCAGTGTCCTTCGAGAAGAGGTGGTGAGCCATCACTGGCACCCTGAACTCACCACAAATTCCTGCTCCAACCTACAGGGGGGAACTGCTTCAGCAGCACCGTCGTACCCCAGCAAATGATGCTACCAGCAGCTATGTTCTGCACACAAAAGGAGGGGGACCGTTCGAAACCCAACCCTGGTACTGGCAGGTGCTTTTCCGCCTGTTCATTCATTCCCCTGCTGGGTGCATCTAACTGTTGCCCCAATTTGTTGATTGTTTTTTTTTTTTTTACCCTCCGTGACCTCACTTCCACGAGCCTCGACCTCAGATACCATAAGAAAAGCGTGGCTGCATTTACACAAGTTTATTGAAAGCAGAAAATGCATCAAAACACAGAATTGCTCATGTACTTGCACAAACATTAAATATTCCATTCGATACACACACAACCATAAACGAGCATCACACCCCATTCGTAAATGACCGAATCCCACCAGCGTAACCCAAGAACGAGATCTATGTTTAAAAAAACCCTCAAAACAAAAGGTTTTCCGCTGCAGCCAAAAAAGGGCGAGATACAAAAAAGAAAAAAAAAAGAATAATAATAAGCAGCGTCGAGTCCATTTCTCGACTCCGTGAAACCAAGAGATCTGCAACGTGTATGCAGTTCAGAAAATGATTCACGCCCTGCTGGCAGTAAAGTGCGCTGTAATTTAAAACAAGGTCAGAAAGAGAAATCAAATGGGATTTGGTCGTCACTCAAACTTCGATTCGTTTCATTTCTGTAAAGCACCGGCAAAGGTTCTCGAGATGGTTTTGTACCGTCCGACGACGGATGGCGAGAGAGTGCGCCGATGCTGGACGCGAAACCAAATAGAGTGCTTGGTTCGTGGCTAAAAAATAAAATGGTTCATCGGGCATGAACTCGACGTCAAAAAGTTCCAGTAAATAACACCTCTCAAACAACCATGCAACACCAAAAGGTACTCACTAAATCATACAGGCGGTATCAAATTTCAGCATCCATCACAGGCATCCCAATTTTTTGTCGTTTTTTTTTCTTTCTTTGTATAACGAGCTAAATTTTTCTTTAAAAAAACCTTCTCAGAGCGACTTTGAAAGCATTTTATTCACGCAATTTGGAGAAAAATATATGTATATTTAACTTCTTGTTGGATAGGAATTCACCCAGTGAGACGCTACATTTAATGCGGGACACGATACCATTGCTCGGCCTGCTATGACAAACCAATTTATACCCACGAAGAACTCATGAGATGATGTTGAGAGAAAAAAAAATGGGGGGGGGGGGGGGGCAGAAAAGCTAACACAAAGTGTACACAACATTCATTTTTGCTAAAGATAGTGTGTTTCGTCAAATCAAATAAACTCCGACGAGGTGGGGGAAAAAAGAAAAAAACATCATTGCTTTGAACAAATGAACGAAAGAATGGAGAGAAATTTAAAAAAAGTCACCACTGCGGGAAGCACACATTCCTTTCACTTATAAACATACTTGTTCACGTTTTACAAACCTGTCAAGCAACAGATGCAATGCCAGTTAAAACCACCCCCTCCATCCACACCCCACAAACTGCACGTCAGGCAGAACCACTCCCCCCCCCCATCCCCCACAAAAACTGCTCCCCTCCCTCACCTCCATCAATCAATCCCTCCCCCATCCACACCCCACAAACTGCATGCCAGTCAGAGCCCCCACAAAAAACCCGGTCCTCTATCTCACCCCAACGACCTGCATCCCTCCCTTGCCCACAAAAGAAAATCACCCAATGCGCAGTACAAAAATATCAGTGAAGAGGTGTCATCGCTTCCAAAGCAAAACAGTACACAAACACCTATACAGAGTCGGATGGCGTGCTGGCGGTGATTTCCGGAGAAACCTCAACCATGAGGCCTCGAAGCTTCGGCACCAATAGCCATCTTTCAAACCGAGGGTCCATGGGTTAGCGCCGGTTAATGGGCTGTGAGGGCCAAGTTGTATGTGCAGAGCGACGTGCTCAGGTTTTCCAGCGCAGAGTCGTCCGTGAGTGGGAGTTTGGAAAGGTGTTGGAGAGAATGCAACAGGTCGGTGAAAGAAGTACTGCTGCCAGCATCCCGCGATCGAAGACTCAGGGCGACATGCAGCATATTGGTCACTCGATTTGCCATCTCTGGGTCAGGCACGAGGAGAGGAATGTCCATGTAAAACCGAGAAAGACCAGCGTCAGCAAACCTACATGCAAACGAGAAATCGGCGTGTCACGACGCAACGGGTACCTGCTTGGCAGAGCTTATCTCGGCAATTGAGACACGGCAGCCTCTCGAGGCGCAAACCCAGTGATATCAGTGACGTGAACCACGCCTCCAACTCCCGGGCCTCGTTTTCCACCTACAACAGAATGTAACCACCATTTTGTCACAGTCCAAGTTTAACCAGCTGTGGCTTCAACATTCAATAAAAGGAAATACACAATCCACCCCCCCCCCCCTCCCCCAAGGATGGCGATTGCTTGTAGGAGAAGAAGGGTTGGTGGAGAATGCACAGTGTGTTAGATTACCAAGGCAGACTACGAATTAATGGAGGATATGCGGAGGTTTAGTCAAACTTGACATTTTAAAGTACGGTACTTCAAAAGTAAAAAATTATTAATAATAAAATTAATAAATATTTTAAAAATCGTGCCCGTGTCTGAAGGAAGCTGTTCAGCTTGCCATTTTTAATATGAAATAGGTGAAGCCTAGAAAACGAAACGTTTTAGAATTACCCTTTTGAACCCATTAGCATTAAACACTGTTAGAATGGTTCTTCATTTTTGATTGATGGACGGACATAGCCAAATATTGAAGTGGCTTCACCACTTTAAAATAAAACAGAAGAGGTTGCTATAAAGGAGGTGAGAAGTGTCAGAATCCAATAAAAGCATGTCTGGGCTACAAAGACTTACACCTGCTTGAAGTCGCTGCAGCGCTTCTGTAACACGAATGTACTCTAGGAACACGCCGCCACCATCCTCCCAGTCCTGCACCAGAGAACTGCATTGTGGCCTGCCAAGCACCTCAAGGAATGCCTTCAAGTATCCAAGCTCACCATTTATTACAGCATCTACAAAAAAAAAAAAAAAAAAAAAAAAAATGAAGTTAAACAGCAGTAAGAACTATCATCACCAGGGATTAGGTGCATTTTAGTACAAATATAAAAATAATAAAAAATGCCATAGAAAAGATGAACCAGCCAGAAGAAAAATAAAAACAAAAACTAGAGTTCATAGAACACCTTACCTGCGTGGGCTGATAAAAAAAAAGAAAAAAAAAAGGAATCACCGACAATCAAACTCACCCGAAGCAATGTGCTTCAGAACAAGGCGATGGCAATCATTGTAATGTTCAGCTTGCAGGAAGTGAATGGCCTCACGATGAGGGTAGCCTTCTGCATGGGCACGGTGCGCACGTGCCAAGTGGAGCCAGGCCGCAGGCACACCGAGGCGTTCAGTCAAAAACCTGTCAAGATCCGTGTCGGCCTCGCTTGTACAGTGGCGGCCAAGCACCTCATGAACCACTCGTGCACGTTCCCTGCAAGCCGCACATGAGAAAGTCATCTGTGATACCTCAATATGCTTGACATGGCAATAACCACCACTACAATCCCACCATCAACACCCGAATACAGAGAAATAAAAGGCAGGGGTATAATCGACGTCAGGGATGGACAATTACAAGTAGGTTGGGATGGAAAGGTTGATTCAGGAATTACAAACTTAACTAGAGCACGCCAAAGGCGCACCATCACAAATCCCCACACTTCCAACCAAAAGCAAAGTCGAAAGATGGCAAAAGGTTCCACCAGGAATGACCAAATTTTGAGTTTAATTTTGATCTGTGACCAAGTCCCCCACCCAGTGAGTCATGAACTGACATCAAATCCAAAAGATCACCATATATTTGATGCATTCCCCATTGTTGATTGCACAAAGTTTCATTAAAAAAAAAAAAAAACTTCCAAAAAAAAACTTCCAAAAAACTAAATTCTTCATTTTAAATTTTTTCATAAATAAATAAAACTTGGCAACGAACTAACTTCCATGCACAATACTTGATGTACAAATGTGCGATAGCCCGGTTTGCTACACAAAGGTTTACAAAGGCTAATCGTCACATTTGTCCAATCACAGCAGTACGTGGAAATAAGTAAAACCCCAGAATACTAGGAATTAATTCGGAACCCTTTCACACTCAAAGCCAACAAATCAAGCAATTTCAAACCATATTGCTGTAACATCAAGAAACACACGAAACTAACCTTGCAAGTCACACAGGAGCAATTTATGCCACAGCAGGCTGGAATGCTTCAGTTTTAACAGAAAATTAAAATAAACGAGTGCAGATAAATTAAAAGTACACCGCCCCGATGCCAAATAAATAAATATCCTACAGTGCGGCATATAAAAGGCATTAAAAAGAGGGAAGAAAAAGGAGGGAGGCATTAAAAGAGAGGCTGAGTATGGTAGAGGATGATGTGGTTGAGCTTGAAAGTGGTTGGATGTCGATGAAAGATAGTCTGTTGGGAGCCGTTGGTGAGGTATGTGGATGGACAAAAGGACCACCGAGGCACTCGGAAACATGGTGGTGGGATGATGAAGTTGGAAAGAGGATTGAAGAGAAGAGGAAGAAGTTCAAGGAGTGGCAGAACACGAAGGGTATGGGGGCAGAAAAGGCAGAGCATGAAAGTTATAAGGCAGCCAAGAAGGCTGCAAAGAAAGGTAGCAAAGGCACAGGAGGCATGGAGGAAAATGTTCGGAGAACGCTTGGATTTGGAAGAGGGTCAGAGAGCGGTATTCAGGATTGCAAAGCAGATAGCGAAAGAGAGGTGTGATGTGATGGGGGTGAGTTGCTTTAAGGATGAAGTGGGACAAATCGTTGTGTACCCAGATTAAGAAAAGGAAGATGGAAGAGATATATGGAAATACTGTTGAATACAGAGAATGAATGGGATGGCAACACAGAGTAACCCAGTTTTAGGACTGGCAGAGAAGATAACTGAGGACGTTGAGGAAGCGATAAAAGCAATGAAGAGTGGAAAAGCGGGAAAGCCGACGGGAGTTGTGGGAGATATGTTGAAGGCAGCAGGAAGTTGGGGTGTGAAGAGAATGACAGAGATCTGTAAATCTGGTGGTGAAAGAAGGCCGCATTCCAGTGGATTGGGAACCGAGTACCCTCGTCCCTCTACACGAGGGGAAAGGTGACCCTCTGGACTGTGGCTCGTATCGAGCGATAAAGTTATTGGAGCATGGAATGAAGGTATTGGAAAGGGTGTTGGAGAGTAGGATAAGGAAGAAAGTAAAGATTGACGAAATGCAGTTTGGATTTATGCCAGGAAGAGGAACGACAGACACGCTTTTTATTGTAAGGCAGTTGCAGGAGAAGTACATTGAGAAGAGGCAGACCTTGTTTCTTGGGTTTGCTTATCTGGAGAAAGCATTCGATAGGGTTCCACACAAAGTATTGACATGGGCATTGAGGAAGTTAGGAGTGGAGGAATGGTTGATCAGAGTCGTGATGGCAATGTACGAAAGAGCGCGCACAGCTGTAAGGACGAAGGACGAGAACAGTGGTGAGTTTGAGGTGAAGGTGGGAGTGCATCAGGGGTCAGTACTAAGTCCACTACTATTTGGAGCTGTGATGGAGGTGCTGGCTCGGATTGTAAAGGAGGGTTTACCATGGGAATTGTTGTATGCAGATGATCTGGTGTTGATTGCGGAAAGTATAGATGGACTGAAGGAGAAGATGAACAAGTGGAAGGAATGTATGGAGACAAAAGGTCTGAAGGTGAATATCGGAAAAACAAAGGTGATGGCAAGTGGTAAAGCATGTGGTGAGGTGGAAAGAACTGGAAAGTGGCCGTGTGCTGTGTGCAGGAAGGGTGTCGGAGTGAACTCCATTCAATGTACAATGTGCGTCGAGTGGGTTCATCAAAAATGTAGTGGTCTGAGAGTGTCATTAACCAGTGTGGCAGCTACATTCAAGTGTAAGGTGTGCACAGAGGGTGTGCACAGAGGGAGCTGCAGATGGAGGAAATGTTGAGTTGGATCTTGGAGACGGCATGAAGCTGGAAGGTGTGAAAACATTTTGCTACCTCGGAGACATGCTGAATGGAGAAGGTGGATCAGACTCTGCAACGGTTGCTAGAGTGAGATGTGCATGGAAGAAGTTTCGGGAACTGAGTGGCGTGCTGACGAGGAGGGGAGTGTCGAAGCTGAAGGGAAAGGTGTATGCTGCATGTGTGAGAAGTGTTATGATTTATGGGAGCGAGACATGGGTAATTAACAGAGAGCAGCAACAAAGGCTGGAAAGTGTGGAAATGCAAATGGTTCGGTGGATGTGTGGAGTATCGTTGAGAGGACAATGATGAATTGCGAAAGATGATGGGAATAGAGCCTGTGATGGATGCTGTGAAGAGAAACAGGTTGAGATGGTTTGGTCCTATGTTGAGGAAGGATGAAAGTGACTGGTTGAGAAGAGTGATGGAAATGAATGTAGAAGGAAGTAGAGGACGGGGAAGACCAAGAAAGACTTGGCTAAAGGTGGTGGAAGAAGAAATGCGGGCAAGGGGGTTAACAAGGGGAGATGCAGAAGATTGTTATGCGGCCCGCAAGGCTAACCCCCGCTCTAGCAGGGAAAATGGCCTTAAAATGCCTGTTGTTGTTGTTGTTGTTGTTGTACAGTGCGGCATATAGAGACGGTATTGGGAGGGAGAGGTGTAAAATAATTGATTAATTGGGTCATTAAAATCAATAAATAATAATCGCAAAATTATTTCTTATTCAATTGGCTAATAGCATACCTCAACCACCAGTGTTTCAATCTGAATGGGTAACATAAAAAAAAAAAAGTGTCATTAATCAAATAATTAATTAATCGATTAATCAACGAGAACACCACTCAGTAGAGCGCATACTCCCGCCGTGGGTCAAGTTGGAATAATACGTTTTGTTTGACATCCCCTCTCCCCAAAACAATAAATTAAAAGAAAGTAGGCCCGAACTGTCAGAGAATTTATTTTGATATATCTCAGAATTAGGAGAAAAACATCATTTAAGAATAAGAATAAAAGCTTTAATGCAGTAAAACAGAAAAAATAATTCCCCAAAAAAATTCCTGGATCCAGAATAATATCCTGAGCTTCACCAAAAACTAATCAATTCTTCCTTATCCCAAGGGCAATCATCCTTATCCCAGCAAAATCTTCCATATCCCAGCAAATCAGCTTCACCAAAAACTAATCAATTCTTCCTTATCCCAAGGGCAATCATCCCACCAACTTTCATCCAAATCCGTTCAGAACTTTTCCAGATATCTTGTTCACAAACACACGAACACACATACGCGAACACACACACACGCGAACACACACACACACGCGACCACACACTCACGCGACCACACACACACACACGAATGCATTACTCCCTGGCAGGAGTAATAAATCAAAAATACCCTTTACAGCCAAATCACTTGCTCAGTCATGTCCAAATATCAGCCTCCTAATTCAAAAGGTGCTTGAGATATTGCCCAGATGATAAAGGAAATAGTGATTAATAAATCGATAATAATCAAGTAATTAATAAATTAATTAATCAAAAAATAAACAAGAAAGAAAGAAACCGGAGTGAAAACATGAGTACTCCATTTCAGCGCGCCTGGCGATGAGGTCATGCAGTGCCTGGAGATGGCATAGGAAAGGAGCGGTGTACAAAATTGGGGAAAGGGTTTTTCACACCTTTGAGCATTCCATGGATGTTAATATTTTGGCCATACAAAATCACAGACACAAATGTTTGCAGCAAATAGACTCCCTCTCATTCAAAGTTTACTTATGAAGTGCATCTTTCCCAAACACCGATGGTGCCTCATCAGTTGTATTCATGTCGTGCAATCTTCCTCCACAATAACAAGCGTTACGCCTCGGTCCCCCGTCGGTGAAGTGATGCGAGTTGACAAAGTGGAAGATGCAGAAAACATGGAAGAGTCAATAATATTTGTGAGTGGGTTGGAGACACCCACACACTAGATTAGAAGTTAGTAGTTCGTTTATTTTTCAAGATATTCCACTCACAAGGTTCAGACATAATATATATGGTGGCGGCCATCTTGGATTTTGACGTGGCGACCCAATTTTCAATGGCGTTCTTCCTTATGCCGAGATACAGTCGCGCACCAGATTAGAAGTGTAGTTGGTTTATTTTTCAAGATATTCCGCTCACAAGGTTCAGACATATATGGTGGCGACTCAATTTTCAATAGGGTTCTTCCTTATGCCGAGATACACCCACACACCAGATTAGAAGTTGGTACTTCGCTTATTTTTCCAGATATTCCGCTCACAAGGTTCAGACATACATGGTGGCGGCCATATTGGATTTTGACGTCACGACCCAATTTTCAAGAGCGTTCTTCCTTATGCGTAGATACACCCACACACCAGATTAGAAGTTAGTAGTTCGTTTATTTTTCAAGATATTTCGCTCAAGGTTCAGACATATATATCGTGGCGGCCATCTTGGATTTTGACGTGGCGACCCAATTTTCAATAGCGTTCTTCCTTATGCCTCGATACACCCACACACCGGATTAGAAGTTAGTCGTTCATTTATTAACGCACAGGTTGTAAACCTGGTGCGTTATAGCGTTTGCCTGGGAATTTCTGTCTCTCCAAAAGTGAAGCTCCGTTTCTGTCGCTCAGATGTGTAGCCAGTTTCTGTCGCTCAGATGTGTAAACATGACGTCATCAAATCTATATTTAGGCTAACCATGGGCTACCCCTTTGGCTGGTACGCGGCCGCTCGCTAGTACATAATATAGGATATATTTGTTATATGTTATGTTATAGGATATATAGGATATAGGATATATATAGGATAGGTTATAGGATATATATGTTATAGGATAGGAATATAGGACCCAAATGACCCAGAGGACCCAAATGACCCAGAGGACCCAGAGGACCCAAATGACCCAGAGGACCCAAATGACCCAGAGGACCCAAATGAACCAGAGGACCCAAATGACCCAAAGGACCCAAATGACCCAGAGGACCCAAATGACCCAGAGGACCCAAATGACCCAGAGGACCCAAATGACCCAGAGGACCCAAATGACCCAGAGGACCCAAATGACCCAGAGGACCCAAATGACCCAGAGGACCCAAATGACCCAGAGGACCCAAAGGACCCAAATGACCCAGAGGACCCAAATGACCCAAATGACCCAGAGGACCCAAATGACCCAAAGGACCCAAATGACCCAGAGGACCCAAATGACCCAGAGGACCCAAATGACCCAGAGGACCCAAATGACCCAGAGGACCCAGAGGACCCAGAGGACCCAAATGACCCAGAGGACCCAAATGACCCAGAGGACCCAAATGACCCAGAGGACCCAAATGACCCAGAGGACCCAAAGGACCCAAATGACCCAGAGGACCCAAATGACCCAGAGGACCCAAATGACCCAGAGGACCCAGAGGACCCAAATGACCCAGAGGACCCAAAGGACCCAGAGGCCCCAAATGACCCAGAGGCCCCAAATGACCCAGAGGACCCAAATGACCCAGAGGACCCAAATGACCCAGAGGACCCAAATGACCCAGAGGACCCAAAGGACCCAAATGACCCAGAGGACCCAAATGACCCAGAGGACCCAAAGGACCCAAATGACCCAGAGGACCCAAATGACCCAGAGGACCCAAATGACCCAGAGGACCCAAAGGACCCAGAGGACCCAAATGACCCAGAGGCCCCAAATGACCAAGAGGACCCAGAGGACCCAAAGGACCCAAATGACCCAGAGGACCCAAAGGACTCAGAGGACCCAAATGACCCAGAGGACCCAAATGACCCAGAGGACCCAAATGACCCAGAGGACCCAAATGACCCAGAGGACCCAAATGACCCAGAGGCCCCAAATGACCCAGAGGCCCCAAATGACCCAGAGGCCCCAAATGACCCAGAGGCCCCAAATGACCCAGAGGCCCCAAATGACCCAGAGGCCCCAAATGACCCAGAGGCCCCAAATGACCCAGAGGCCCCAAATGACCCAGAGGCCCCAAATGACCCAGAGGCCCCAAATGACCCAGAGGCCCCAAATGACCCAGAGGCCCCAAATGACCCAGAGGCCCCAAATGACCCAGAGGCCCCAAATGACCCAGAGGCCCCAAATGACCCAGAGGCCCCAAATGACCCAGAGGCCCCAAATGACCCAGAGGCCCCAAATGACCCAGAGGCCCCAAATGACCCAGAGGCCCCAAATGACCCAGAGGCCCCAAATGACCCAGAGGCCCCAAATGACCCAGAGGCCCCAAATGACCCAGAGGCCCCAAATGACCCAGAGGCCCCAAATGACCCAGAGGCCCCAAATGACCCAGAGGCCCCAAATGACCCAGAGGCCCCAAATGACCCAGAGGACCCAAATGACCCAGAGGACCCAGAGGACCCAAATGACCCAGAGGACCCAAATGACCCAGAGGACCCAAATGACCCAGAGGACCCAAATGACCCAGAGGACCCAAATGACCCAGAGGACCCAAATGACCCAAATGACCCAGAGGACCCAAATGACCCAAATGACCCAGAGGACCCAAATGACCCAGAGGACCCAAATTCTATGTATGTTTCTATGATGATGTATGTTTTGGTGAAAGTACATAATGTGAATACTAGTAGCAATTTTACAAAAACCATGGCATAATTTCAAATCTTGACCCGAGATGATAATTATGCTACATCATAATTTCCATGTGCCAACCTGGGCGGAATCCAAGTGGATTCACTTGTTTTTCAAGATATTCCGCTCACAAGGTTCAGACATACGTAGCGGCGGCCATCTTGGATTTTGACGTGGCGACCCAATTTTCAATAGAGTTCCTCCTTATGCGTAGATACACTGTTACATATTTATGTGAATGTATGTGAATTACCATGCAGGTCTTTGCTTCCGTGTGTAGTATACTAAGTTGTTGTGTAGTTGTTGTGGTTGGAGGGTCAGGAGCCCTTCTGAAAGAGTGGCAGGAAACGGAAGTGGCCGGAAGCGGAAGTGACGGGGAACGGAGGAGAAAGACACGAGGGAAAGGAAGGTTTCTTCTTCCTCACCCCGCTCCGACAAAAGGTGGAAGCGACCTTGCGCTGCGTGGAAAACGCGCCGTTTCGAAACGTCTGGCGAGAGGAGTTACCTGGGCGGTAAATACCTTTTGACACGTCCAGTCACCGTGAGTTCGTGCACGAAACCAAGCGTCCGGGACAGTTTGCCCCGTCTACAAAGACGCGTACGGGTCCGCACGTTGGGCCTCGCTCGCGTCGGAAGCCGCGCTGGGTTTTGCCCCGTCTACAAAGACGCGTACGGGTCCGCACGTTGGGCCTCGCTCGCGTCGGAAGCCGCGCTGGGTTTTTGCCCATCTACAAGGACGCGTAAGGGTCGCACTTGGGGCCTCGCGCACGTTGGACGCCGCGCTGGGTTTGCCCCGTGGCTTGGCAAGGAGGTGCGCTGCAGCCGCGGCCCCAGTCCGAGATGGCACGTTTAGAGCACGTCCGCCCGGGGCTCGTTCAACCGCCCGTGTGCGGAGAGGAGAGACATTGACCACGGAGGGAGTCAGGAGTGGGGCTCACGTGAGGAATGTATTAGTATAAGATGGCCATCTTAGAGTTTGTGTAGATGAGTTCACATGGTTGTAATATTGATTGTGCCTGGTTGTGTATTGTTGATTGCTCGGGGAAAATCTCCGTGGTTGTGTCTTTGAAAGTGTTTGGTATCATTACCATTGGAAATATATACTTGCACATCAGTTGTCTCCTGGGTGAAATTCCTATGGATTGCGTGGCGAATGCGCCTATATAATACTATTTGCTGGCGAAGGTCCTCTCACGGTCCGGGGGTCACCGAGACCTGGTATGCACTGAGGGGACCACGTAACAGAATTGGGGGCTCGTCCAAATTACGATTTGCGGTTTCGCAATTGGGTCTACGTCCGGGATCTAAAAGTGTATAAAATAATAAAATAATAATATTTTTGGTAATTAAAATTTATTAATTAATTATTAATTGGTAATATTTTTTTTTGAGAAATTGGGGAAAGTCTTGGGGTGAAGGTTAACAGGTGTTAACGATAGGCACCATGGCGTTTGTGGCACAGAACTTTGGGGTAACCCCGAGTGAGGCACAGTTCCGAGCGTTGCTAAAGTCGGATCTCTTGAAATTGGCCAAACATTTTAACTTGGAGGTCCGAACTAATTTGAGGAAGGCAGAGTTGCAGGCCACGGTGATACAATCTATGGTGGGATTAGGAACATGGGACGAGTTAGCCTGGGAGTGGCTACCCGAAGAACCAGAAGACGTGGAGCTCCGGAAACTGGAGTTGCAATTACGGAGCCAGGAACGGATCAAAGAAGAAGAAAGGAAAGCAGAAGCGAGGAGAGAAGAGAAGCAAGCAGAGGAAAGGAGAGTGGAACGAGAACTCCAGGAAAGGTTAAAAGAAGAAGAAAGGAAAGCAGAAGAGAGGAGAGAAGAGAAACAAGCAGAGGAAAGGAGAGTGGAACGAGAACTCCAGGAAAGGTTAGCAGAAGAAGAAAGGAAAGCAGAAAAGGAAAGAGCAGAAGAAGAAAGGAAAGCAGAAAAGGAAAGAGCAGAAGAAGAAAGGAAAGCAGAGGAGAGGAGAGAAGAGAAACAAGCAGAAGAAAGGATGAAAACAAGGGAACTCGAAGCAGAGGAGAGAAAAGCGGAAAGGGAATTAAAGGAACGTGACATGGAGCTTCAGCAAGAAATCAAATGCAAGGAGCTGGAGTTAATGAGAGAACGGGGAGAGGCACCACCCTTGCTGACGGGGTCGACACCTAACCAGAAAACCTGGGATGTGGGCAGACATGTGAGGCTGGTTCCACCGTTCAGTGAAAAGGAAGTCGCGAAATTCTTCCCACACTTTGAGAAAGTGGCTCGACAATTAAACTGGCCGGACGAGGCCTGGACCATACTCGTACAAAGTGTGCTGGTGGGGAAAGCTCAGGAAATTTATTCGGCATTACCAATGGACCAATGTGCAGATTATGAGGTACTGAAGAAGCACATCCTCAAGGCCTATGAGTTGGTTCCGGAAGCTTACAGGCAAAAATTCAGGAATGCCAGGAAGAGGGAGAGTGAGACCCATGTGGAGTTTGCCAGAGTGAAAGAAAACATGTTTGATCGGTGGTGTGAGTCAAAAGGAGTCGGGAAAGACTTCGAGACATTGCGGGACTTGATCCTGGTGGAGGAATTCCAGCAGTGTGTCCACGAGGACATCAAAGTGTACCTGCAGGAAAAGAAGGTACCAAAGTTGTGGGACGCAGCCACCATGGCAGATGATTATGCCTTAACCCACCGAATAGGGGTCCACGAACCTAACTCCTCGCCTAGATCTCCGCAGGGGAGGTGGGGAACAGCAGGTGCGGAGAACGACCATACATGGCGGCGGCCTCGAGATGATTATGGGGACAACTATGATACCCCACCGGTTCGAAATCAGAGGGATGCGGGCCCAAGACAAACTTATAGTTCGGGGGGCCCGAGGCAGACCCCGAGTTTTTCCTCCGGGCCTACTTGCGCGTTTTGCAAAAAACCTGGACACTTGATGTCCAGTTGTTACCTCATGAAAAGGGACAACCCAGAGCGGAGTCCGACTATTACAACTCCGAATGCGATGGCTAGCGTAAGAAATCGCCATCAAGAGGGTTACCAACCATTTATTTCCGAGGGGTTTGTGTCACTGGATGGAGCCTCGACTAACCGGAGACCGGTTAGGATATTGAGAGACACAGGGGCCCATCAATCTTTAATGCTTGAAGGCATTTTGCCATGGTCCGAGGAGACGGCAACGGGGGATAGTGTTCGTTTACAGGGGATCGGGGGCGGTGTTAGTGCTCCCCTTCAGGTCATCCAGTTGGAGTCCGATTTGGTGTCAGGACCGGTCACCGTCGGTTTACAAGCCACGTTTCCTGTAGAGGGTGTATCTGTGGTTCTCGGGAATGATTTGGCCGGGGGTCAAGTTTATGGTAACCTGAGGGTTGATAAAGAGCCCAGCAGGGAAAATAACACCACACCAGCTCGGGATGGTGACAAAAGTGCCAAGTTATTTGTAGGGGGACTGAACTTCAAAACAGAGGAAGAAGTTCTGACCTCTGTCTTCAACAGATATGGGCCGCTGGTGGAAGTGCGGTTGGTAAGAGACTGGGAAACGCAACAGTCAAGAGGGTTCGGCTTTGTCACGTTTGCCAGCACAAAAGACGCCAGAGAGGCAGAGAAGAATTGGAATGGCAAGGATTTGGAGGGTCGGACCATAACAGTAGGGAAGGCATTTCGTAGGCGTCGAGAGGTCTACAGGAGAGGACAACTGGGCGGTAGTTTTGGTGGTGGCCGCAGTCAATATTATTATGGAGGCTCCCTGAGTTACGGCCGCTCCCGAAGGAAGAATTGGCAAAGTAGTGGCCGAGAAGAAGACCGGTATTCAGGGGACTACAGGGACCAGTGGTCCCACCCTAATTATTAGGGACGTTCTGAGAAGTTGAAGCACTGAAGGCGGCGGAGCCGCCGAGCCAAGATTCCTACACGAATTAACCGTGAACGCCGTTCCTAAAGGCGTCCATGTAGTGAACTTTCCTGCACGGACTAACCGTGAACTCCACGTTCCTCAAGGCATCCATGTAGTGAATACTCGGCTTGGCCTCCCGGAAAAGTGCTATCGAGTGGCTTAACTGGCTTTATTTTTAAGTGATAACTGTGCCCGGGGGGAACTGATAATGTGGGGGGGTTGAGTTATCTGGTTTGTTTCTCCAAATTGGCCGGCAAAGAAAGTTTTCGCTGGGTTCAAACTTTCTTTCTTGAAGGGGGGGAGTGTTACATATTTATGTGAATGTATGTGAATTACCATGCAGGTCTTTGCTTCCGTGTGTAGTATACTAAGTTGTTGTGTAGTTGTTGTGGTTGGAGGGTCAGGAGCCCTTCTGAAAGAGTGGCAGGAAACGGAAGTGGCCGGAAGCGGAAGTGACGGGGAACGGAGGAGAAAGACACGAGGGAAAGGAAGGTTTCTTCTTCCTCGCCCCGCTCCGACAAAAGGTGGAAGCGACCTTGCGCTGCGTGGAAAACGCGCCGTTTCGAAACGTCTGGCGAGAGGAGTTACCTGGGCGGTAAATACCTTTTGACACGTCCAGTCACCGTGAGTTCGTGCACGAAACCAAGCGTCCGGGACAGTTTGCCCCGACTACAAAGACGCGTACGGGTCCGCACGTTGGGCCTCGCTCGCGTCGGAAGCCGCGCTGGGTTTTGCCCCGTCTACAAAGACGCGTACGGGTCCGCACGTTGGGCCTCGCTCGCGTCGGAAGCCGCGCTGGGTTTTTGCCCATCTACAAGGACGCGTAAGGGTCGCACTTGGGGCCTCGCGCACGTTGGACGCCGCGCTGGGTTTGCCCCGTGGCTTGGCAAGGAGGTGCGCTGCAGCCGCGGCCCCAGTCCGAGACGGCACGTTTAGAGCACGTCCGCCCGGGGCTCGTTCAACCGCCCGTGTGCGGAGAGGAGAGACATTGACCACGGAGGGAGTCAGGAGTGGGGCTCACGTGAGGAATGTATTAGTATAAGATGGCCATCTTAGAGTTTGTGTAGATGAGTTCACATGGTTGTAATATTGATTGTGCCTGGTTGTGTATTGTTGATTGCTCGGGGAAAATCTCCGTGGTTGTGTCTTTGAAAGTGTTTGGTATCATTACCATTGGAAATATATACTTGCACATCAGTTGTCTCCTGGGTGAAATTCCTATGGATTGCGTGGCGAATGCGCCTATATAATACTATTTGCTGGCGAAGGTCCTCTCACGGTCCGGGGGTCACCGAGACCTGGTATGCACTGAGGGGACCACGTAACATACACCCACACACCAGATTAGAAGTTGGTACTTCGCTTATTTTTCAAGATATTCCGCTCACAAGGTTCAGACATACATGGCGGCGGCCATCTTGGATTTTGACGTGGCGACCTAATTTTCAATAGAGTTCTTCCATATGCCTCGTTGCACCCACACACCAAATTAGAATTTGGTCCTTCGCTTACTTTTATAAAGATATTGCAGTGCACGTACGCACGCACGGAAGGAGGGTAAAACCATAGTCCCCCTTTCGCTCCGCGGTGCGACGGAGGACAAAAAAAATAGCCATTGACCATGGCAAATGCAAAATGCAGAACTAAAGAAAAAGCCAAGCTTCACCAGGGAAGTTCCCCCATGTAGCCATTTTCATATGGTGTTTCGGTAATCAAGTACACCACCGGTCAAAAGTTTGAGAACACCTCAATTTTTCCAGTTTTTATTGAAATTTAAGCAATTCAAATCCAGTGAATAACCTGAAATGGTACAAAGGTAAGCAGTAAACTGCTCGAGGTTTAAAAAAAAGTTTAGGTTAGCAACAACGGGAAAATAATGTAAATTGCACTGTTATATTGTAAAAAAAGGCCTTCTTCAGGGAACAAGTAATGGGTTAACTTACAGCTGTTCTGCAGCAATGCAAGTAAATTAAGCCTTGAAAGTTGATGCAAACAATTCCGACAGGTGTCCCAACCTCTGCTGATTACTTGATTACAACCCCCCTGTCTGCATGAAAGCAGTATCGGAACAGACTGTTATTACACCCTCTGAAGCATTATTTGGACAATATTGCACTGCAGGAAGAAGTATATTGCTATCATAATGCCGAGAAAAAGGCAATTCACAAGGGAAGACAGACAGACCATTATAACCCTTAAAAGTGTAGGTCTTTCCTTTAGAGAAACTGCAAAGAAAGCCAAGGTGTCAGTGAGTACAGTTTCCTACACCATAAAAAGGCACTTGGAAACTGGAGGAAACTCTGACAGGAAGAGGTCTGGCAGACCCAAAGCCACAACAGAATCAGAAGACAAGTTTCTGAACGTCAACAGCTTGCGTGATAGGCAGCTCACAGGACAACAGCTTCAAGCACAGCTTAACACTGGTCAAAGTAAGCAAGTCTCAGTTTCAACTGTGAAGAGAAGACTTCGGGCTGCAGGTTTGACAGGTCGAGTGGCAGTAAGAAAGCCATTGCCAAGATGGCAAAATAAGAAAAAGAGGCTTGCCTGGGCCATGAAGCACCGCCAGTGGACTAGTGAAGACTGGAAAACGGTCTTATGGACCGATGAATCAAAATTTGAAATCTTTGGTTCATCACGCAGGGTTTTTGTACGCCGTCGAGTAGGCGAAAGGATGGTTCCTCAGTGTGTGACACCAACTGTCAAACATGGAGGAGGAAGCGTGATGGTCTGGGGCTCTTTTGCTGGATCCAGAGTCGGCGACTTGCACAGAGTGACTGGCACTCTGAACCAAAAGGGCTACCACAGCATTTTGCAGCGCCATGCAATACCCTCTGGTATACGCCTGGTTGGTCAGGGGTTCATCCTACAGCAAGATAATGACCCTAAACACACCTCCAGGCTATGTCAAAACTACCTTCGAGGAAAATAAGACGGTAGGCTTCAAATCATGGAATGGCCAGCACAGTCTCCAGACTTGAACCCCATCGAGCTGGTTTGGGATGAACTGGACAGAAGGGTGAATATCTTGAAAGCAAAGCAACCTACAAGTGCAACACATTTGTGGGAACTTCTGCAACAGTGTTGGGAAGAACTTCCCGAACAAGATTTGATTTCCATTGTAGAAAGAATGCCACGAGTGTGTTCGGCGGTTATATCTGCAAAAGGTGGCTCCCTTGCCGAGTCCAAAAATTTAAATTAAACAAGTCAGGAGACGACGATGGTTCATGAGCGAGCGAGTTCATGAAGGTTTTGACCTTCAATGACAAAGGTCAAAACCGACATTGAAAATATATAAATAGGAATATATTATCTGTTATGAGACTAGTTAGCTACACAATACTGAAAATTCGGTTCAAATCCGACAACTTTGAAAATTTGACCTTTGTGACCTTGAAGTGTCAAACTGAAG
The DNA here is from genome assembly GCF_964187855.1 of Myxine glutinosa. Lineage (NCBI taxonomy): Eukaryota > Metazoa > Chordata > Myxini > Myxiniformes > Myxinidae > Myxine > Myxine glutinosa. The sequence goes on from NC_136272.1 coordinate 105,900,122, forward strand.
GTTACTGACCTTGAAATGAGATAGAAAATAATGTATAATCAGTTATGAGGTTAGTTAGCTACACAATACCAAAAATTCGGTTCGATTCCGACAACTTTGAAAATTTGACCCTTGTGACCCTCAAAGGTCAAAGGTCGAAGATTCTGAAATTTGTTGGAAAACTTGTATTTCATGATGTACGTGATAATATAAAAACATGTACGACATTTCACCCTATCAGGAAGCGAACAATGTAATAAAATCATCAAAAATCGACTTTTTAAAATTTCGTGACCTTGTGGCGAAAATGAAAAATCGAGCTGCGTGGGGCTAGACACATGACATTGGCCTAACCAAATACCGAAACCCCGTCAGATTCCACCAACCCCCTTGGAGAGGATGTCGCTTGAAATTGATTACCCCCTAAAAAGACATCTTTTTCAGGCGTGGCTCTGCCCACAATGGGCGCAATACGCCCACTCTAGGCAGGACACAACTAGAGCATGATATCAACCTGCAACCCAAGTTTCATCAAGATCGGATGATATCATCGGGTAGTTATGCTGCGGACAGACAGACACACAGACACACACCCATGACGAATATAGTGGTCACTCTGTTTGACAACTCATGAACCAATTTTGTTAAAGTGATTCTATGATTTCTTTTTTATCTCCAATTGTTTATTTGTTCTCTGCTTAATTTCAGAGTACATTGAGACATTAAAACTGCGTAAATTTCAATAAAAACTGGGAAAATTGAGGTTCTAAAACTTTTGACCGGTATTGTACGTCCATTTTTTTTTAAAGGTCGCAAATGCAGTTCAAACAGCCGAAAAGAGGAACAAATGATGTACCATCTCAGAATGCAGTGCCACATACCCAGCATCATTGATATGCAGAAGCACAAACACAGCCCACTCCCACAGGCCAGCTGCCTCCAGTTGGGACGCGTAGCTGGCATGTAGCAGGCCCTGCTTTCGCACAGACAGGTGGGTGTAATCAAGACCCTGCAACGCCATCCAGAGGTGCCATGAAAGTCGGTAATCCAAAGGGTCGGCAGTGATGGCGCTGGGGTCGCACAGCTGCTGGAGATCATGGTGCCTGAATGAGCACGTGGGACACACCACATTAAAATATATCCGACACAATTCACACCTGCGCATGACAACCACCAACCAACACCAAATCAAGAGAAATTCAAACACTTACGAAATAAGAACCAAAACAAAGATTACTATGCAAGATTACATGGTGCAGATACGTCAAGCATTTGAACCAAGCATATTCCCAAGAAACAGTTCCAGCCTCAATTACCAGTCGCTGTAGAGTTTGAGTAGAAGAAAGCACGCGTCTCGGACGGGAGCCCCAGCTTCATTGGCCGAACTGTCGTCACAACTGTGGTGGTAAAATCCTTGTTCCATATGTGGTGGGAGAGGAGGCGGTGCGTATCGTTCACAATCCTCTTCGCCCTGCAGGAAATAAAGTTAAATCCACAGGCTATTGAGGATACAGTAAAGATTGAAAGCAATAAGAACACAGGTAGTTAAGATATCCACCAGGTGTCATAGACGACAGGAAGAACAGGAAAAGTTCAATGAGAATAGGAGAAGCAGGAAAGAGAAACATTTGGGAGCAAATGCTGGTAATTATTAATTCAAAAGAAAGAAAAGTACTGCATTTCAAACTACAACGGCACTCCTCGGTAGAGCACATACCTCCCTCCGCCAGGCTGAACAGTTCAAGTTTTGTATCCCGCTGATAGGTCGGATCTGCATCCAAACAACTCGTCCGTTTTTAATCGGAATTTTTTTGCATATAGTCGCATATCGTTTTTGGCCCTATTTCTCAATGGTGAGGAATCGCTTGAGAATTAAAAAAAAAAAATCTCGTATCCAGATCTTCACCAAAATCTAATCAATTCGTCCTTGTAACACACCCAACATGTCTACCAAGTTTCATCCAAATTCGTCCATAACGTTTTTAGATATCCTGTTCACAGACAGCCAGTCAGACAAAGACGGGTGAAAACCTAACCTCCGTCCAACTTTGGTAGCTGAGGTAACCACAACTAAAAAGCATCCCAAAATGCAAAGTCCATCCACTTTGTGCTCAAACCAAACGATGAAAACAACAGCTAAAAACTAGAACAACACTTCGACATCACGACGTCGACCGATATATGCCTCCGCCCACATTATTGCATCATTATAATACTTGTGCCAAATTTGATTTAAATCCATTCAGCTGTTCTCAAGTTCTCACATTTTACCTGACATTACCTCTGACCTCTTGACCCCAAAATTTAATCAGTTCATGTTTACATCATTATACATACCTCGACCAAGTTTTAATTTAAATCCCTTCAGCTGTTCACAAGTTATCACATTTGTACCTGACATGACCTCTGACCTTTGACCTCAGGACCCCAAAACCTAATTAGTTAATCTTTACATCATTATACATATCTGTACCAAGTTTGAATTGGATCACTTCATCCGTTCTCAAGTTATCGCGGCAACGGAAACCTATCACGGACGAACGGACAGACTAACAGCTGGACGAATAAACCCAAAAACATGTCTCCGTTGGCGATAAAAAAAAACATGCTCTTTGCTGCTGATGCAGTGCCCTATACTATGCATTTAGACTTTAGAGCATGAATAACACCACATTTGATGAAGCAACCTGCATGTGAAACACCAGCATGTTACTCATACAGGGCAAGGTATGTGTGTGCTGCCATAAAGGGCATAAAATACAATTAATGGTAATCAACATGGCTTCATGAAAGGTAGACAGCATTGAAAATAAATAACGAGAGGCATATGAAGGCCTGGTGTTGGGCTAGCGGCTAGGGTGCCGGCTTAGGATCCTAGGATCCTGGGTTCGAATCCCGGTCGATCGCTGAATTAACGCCAGGGGGGTTGACTCAGCCTGTCATCCTTCCGAGGTCGGCTAATTGAGTACCAGTTCACTGGTAATTCCCTGTTTGTCGTTAAAGGCGGCAAAAAGGGTTGGCGTCAGGAAGGGCATCCAGCCGTAAAACATTGCTTCAAAAAGGGGACCGAAAAACAACAACAACCACGGTTCCCGAAAAAGGCCAACCCCCGCTTTGCGGGGAAAAATGGCCTCTAAAGATGGTTATATAGGAAGGCATTGCAGTAGATTTTAAGTATATTTAGATTTTCAGAAAGCTATTGATAAAGTTACACATAGGTTAGAGTTTTCCTTCGACTCTGAAGAAAAGAGAAAACAAAAATTTTATTTTTTATTTTTAAGATGACCAACCACAAAATTGTATTTTTCAGAAAACAAACACACCTGAAAGGCCTTTTCATACAGTTGCAGGGCATCGGTGATGGAAGCAACCGGGCTCAGCATGTACCACAGGTGGGTGGCGAAGGCTCGCTTCCAGTCCAGAGAACCACAAACATTCACGACTCCTTTCGAAGGAAGGTGCCATATCTAAAAATTTGTCAAATACATGTACAAAGCATGGAAACAGTTCTGTTTTGTTGCAGCACATGATTCGATTCTGACATGCATGTACACTTTATTAGAGTTGGTGCTGCAGAAGCACTTCTTTGGCAAGGGTTATATACTGGGTGGTTTGCCATTGCCTTCCAAGTAGTAGTCGTGAAAGGAATTTGGAATTTGTCCAGGATTCCGGCGATAGCCCGCCAACTATTCGTGAAGGACATAATCGGATATTTGACGTACCTCTAGGACATCCTGTCAGCCAAGGATAGTTCTCACAATAACAGGTGCAGATTGCAAGCAACTCCATTTGTACTCAGGTCAAAGCAAGCTTGGAACCGAATTTGGTTTCCAGATATAAAACCATCCGTTTGCATTACAAATAGCCTTAGAGAAAGACTCACCGGCTTGCCAGCGAGCAGACTGTAAACACGTAGACGCGCAGGTAGGATATGGAGATCTACACCCAGCCTGGCCCACACTGCCAGCTGCAGGGACAGCAGCTGCCTTGTGGGTTCACTACCTATGGCCTGTGAGAGCAGCAATGCCAGCCGATGGTCCCCTGCACAAGAGGGGAAGAAAAAAAAAAAGAAAAAAAAAAAAAAAGGACATGTCACCTGACCAATCACTGACAGCGTCTCCAAATTACTCTGTACACAGAGCCTTCTCGTCTCCGCTGGACTGTTGTCCAATCGGTCGACTCACAGCAAGTCCAAAATAATGTACCTGCACATTGTGCCAGTTTACAGGCCCTGGAGACCTGTCGTCCGCTCAGGCAGCTGAATACGCCTTCAACAGGCATATGTAATCCCATGGCAGAAACCTCTGCTTCAACTGGCTCTTCAGCAGCTCTTTCCAGCCAACAAGAGAGTGCTTCCCTCCGATCAGCTTGTCGTACATATGAAGCCACGGATCCAGGGACCAATTCCTCGTCGTTGTCAATCATCTCCATCTCATGTAACTGCCCCCACAGGGCTTCACAGAGAGTCCAAACAAGCCTCCACTGACGCTGTACATCTGCAAAATGAAGGCTTCTCAATGGCAAGCAAAAAGGATTGAGCAAGTGGCAAACCAAGAGCAAAACAGCATGAAAGCAGCACATGCGTGCAAAACCAACCTGCAGGGTTGTTCTCCAGTGGCACCAAACCCTCAACCCAATGACAATAACGACGAATAGCCTCGATGCCTTCGCGTGGACGGAAACCTGGGCAAGTCCTGATCCACTGTTGACTCTCTTCTTGGCTCGCTGCCTCTTCATTGTCACAGTCGAGCAGCACGCGATCGCTCTCTTCAAGCGCGATCTCCAACTTTTCACGCATTGCATCCCACGTTGGCACATCTTGTCCCGATTGTCCCATTTTTGTATCAACATGTTCAACCCACACACGAAACCGAGAGTCTGTGAGACTGTCAGGAGGTGGGCAGAGAAACAAAAGCTAAATTTACTGCAAAGTTTAAATGGTTGGCAATGCAATGCAATGTTGAAACCATAAAGACAGAGTCAGACTGACATGTTAATTTGAACTGAGTAAATCGCTTGTGGAATCACAATTTTGGAATACATCCGTAGGTTGGAATTTACCTCTTGTATTAGGTGATAACCGTTTTGGTTTTTATTAAAAGAACATTTTGGATACCAAGGTTGTACGAAATATCAAAATCCAGCCTAAACCCTCCCTCTTTAAAATAGGCAGCAATGGAATAGCCCCCTTACCGTTTCGGAGGGGTCGCAGCAGCAGGAAGGAGGCTCAACGAGAGGCCAACAGCATCCATGGGAGATTCTGCGTCTTCACCAGCATCATCTTCTACAAGTGGCGACTCAAGCTTGTCCCCGCAGTGGCAAAGAATCCAGCCAGGCCCCCAACCCACACGGAATGAGCGACCCATGAACAGTGCAGCATCTGCAAGGCACTTCTCTCTGCCCTGCACAAGTGACGTAGCGGAAGGCACAAGACCACGCATGCACGTCTGTGCCAAAGGTCTTACTTCATCACCATACAACTCTGCCTGTGATGGAGGAGGCTGTGCAAAAGAGGGTCTGGGGATAGCGAGGAAGGGGGTAACAATTGGGGAGGGAAAGGACGAACAAAATTTTTTTTTTGGTTTTTTTTTTTACTTCAACATCCTGGCAAAAACTGAAATTACTTTTAAAACCTGTGATCCCATCAAATCAATCGGCTAATGTATATTCCTGTCTCACCTGGAAATTGTAAAGAGTCCACGAGGCTCAAAAAAGGAAGACGGTGCACCTGGGTAAGACTTTTGTGGTAAAGGTCGTGCATCCAGAATGCTAAGTTGCAATGGTGTCTGACCGAAGGTAGCCCCTTTTTGTGACTCTGCCATCTTGCTGAGCACAGGTAAATCTAACCACAGAAGAAGGGGAAAGTGAACAAAACTGCAGATGGACCAAAACGTTTCTGTCACACAATAAAATTGGGTGGTTGAGCAAAACCTTTACCATAGTTGATTAACCATTTATCGAGATATTAGTCAACAACAGTAATGTGACATGCAGGTGGTGGGGGAACACACCTGCAAAGCAGCCCTGTGCGGGGCTCGACCTCAACCGGAACTCAGACAAAGTACCAGGCAAATCCCTCAATTGACTAGCCTGCCAGGGAAACTCGTTGAAGTCCGACAATACTCCTTCGTGGATTCTATCCTCAGCAAATGATGCCTTCATAACCTGAAGAAGTATTTGCCTGTACTAAGAAAACGATCCCAAGATAGCAAATTTCCCTCCCACCATCAATGAATCGCTAAGAATGGAACATGCCAAAAAAAAATCCGAAAGCAAAACATGAAAAAGGAGGTCATACAGAATATGCCAATGCCAACAGAGAAAATACAAAGTTGTTGTCGACTGCCTCAAATTTGCAAAACCAAGCTGAGGCACAGCAATAAAAGCACACAAATGAGAATACAAAATTCTTAACACGTTGATGCACTCCTAAACTTTAAATATGTGAGTGGGAACAGAAGGAAACAAAAACAACAAAAACAAACAAACAAATAAAAACAAAAACAAAGGTGAACGCATCTTTAAATCACAAAACATGAAAAATACCAGGCTTCACTTCACTATTAAGCCAGATCAGTTTGACCTTCAACCTCAAACCAAAGAACCATGATCTTTACCTGCAAGCGGTGGGTGTTCATTCCGAATGAGGCAGCAATGTGATGAGATGCAGCAAAGTGCTCAGAAGCATCTGCATCTGCATCGTCCAATTCCCATTCGTTTTCTGGGATTGGTTCCTGTGTGATGTCTGCCATCTCGCTATCCGCTTCCACTGGCAGATGTTCCTCATTTGAGCCCTTCTGAAAACGAGCAATATTGTTGTGAAAAGGCATGGTTGTGCAGCATCACAATGCAAATCTTTCACTTTGCCTCTGCTGGCAGATATGGTTCACTACTCCAAAGCTCACTTCACTGGGGTATGAAAAAGGTCAATGCCATACTGTGAAAGCCAACCCCCACCTATGCAATCACCACCTCCAAATCCTCAAAACCTGCACAGCACATTAAAACAACTAGCAACGGTACCTGCCCCACGGGCGGGGCTTCAATTGAGAAGCCCAATAGAAAAGGCAAAATATCATAAATTGAAGGCTTTTTTTTGTTTTAAACGATTCATATGAACATCCGTTGAATCATATCACATGCAAATCATCAAAATCTAAACATTACATGATGCCCATTTTGAAAAAAGATTTAACTCTGCAAAACGGAAGCGGCCGCGACACGTCTTTCTCAGTCGCTTTGCACACGCTGCCGTGTTACTTTGGAGCCGCAGGTTTATATAGGAAGAGTTCGTCAGGAGTCGATCTACTCTCTCCTGGTACGTAGAATTTCAACAAAATCACATCACTGTTCATATCGGTAAATATTATTCCATCGTGTTTGGAAAAACTGGAAAATTGGAAAAACAATATAGCCTATTTCACTCCAGGGGGTCCAAGGATTACCCACCCAAAATATCGTTGCGATCGGTTCAGCCGTTTTTGCAGTACCTTCGAACGGACGAACAGACAGACGGACGGACATTTGGTGAATTATAGTAAGATATCAAACTTGAAATTGCACAACTTCAAACTGGTACAAATCCAACCATTATTAGCCTAACATCCAAATAAAATAGCTGTTAAGATGTCGCCTCACCATGGTCAAAGAAAACCGTACTGTACGACGAACACAGCTATATTTTACAACACTAAGGAAAGTTTACCTGCAATGGGGGTAATTCACCCTCCTGTGGGGCATCTGGCATCGTCTGATCTTGCTGAGACAGACGTGGCTTTTTGGCATCTGTGATGGCAGCAGTGCCTGCGGGGAGTATGGCAGAAATCCCATTTCCAGGCAGATGTTCGTCATCCACATCATCTTCATGACCCGGCAGACCATACTTTGAGAAATGGCTCACCTGCAGGAAACCGAGAAAGTGTTTACAAGATGAAATTAGAAAGCATCCGAAAATGCAAAGCCCGTCCACATCCACTTTGGATTCTGACTTCTTCTTCCGTATGCTAAACAATGAAAACAGCTAGAAATTAGAACGGCACTCTGACGTCACATTGACCGATATGCCTCTGCCCATATTATTACATCACTAGCCGAAACCCGTGGAACATCCACGGAAGGGAGGATGTGGTGTATGGATAGAGTGTAGCATTATGGATGGCATAGGGGATTTGCTTGTCCGAGTAAGAGTTAGGAAGAAAGATGAGAATGAAGAGTGCGTATATGAACAACGATCGCCGACACCGGCACAAATGCATGCTCTTAGTGGATGGCTTGCTTTCGCCTTCGCCCAGCAGACGCCAATACGATGGCGTCGTAAGATGGCGTCGTATCGGCAGTTAATCGGATGCTTTTGGGCCCCAACGTAGGCTAATTCAGATTTTTCGAGTATGGCTGTACGTGATAAACAAAGAGTGCGGTTTGTAGATCGTAAATCCATTAGTGCCGTGGGCATCGGGTCACTGGGTGCGGCGTAAAAGGGATAACAAAGTCGAGTCCTTACGCTATTATTATATAGATTAGACATAATTGTACGAAGATCGATTTAATCCCTTCAGCTGTTCCCAAGTATCATATTTTTACCTGACATCTGACCTTTGATGTCAAAATATAATCAGTTCATGTTGGCATCATAATATATAATACTTCAACCGAGTTTGGTCAAAATCATATTACTAGTTCACTAGTACAGTAACACATTTTATTTTATTTTTTAACCAAATGGGACCTCTGACCTTTCAATTCTTCACCCCATAATCTAATGTGTTCATCTTTGCGTCATTATACATACTAATACTTGTACCAAGTTTGACTTGGTTCCCCTTCAGCCGTTCTCAAGTTATCGTGGTAACTAACACCTATTGCAGACTCTGACCTTTGACCTCTTGATCCAAAATCAGTTCTTCTTTACATCATTGTACATACTTGACCGAATTTTGATTTAAATCCCATTCAGTTGTTATAAAGTTATTGCTGCAACGGAAACCTATCACGGATGCACGGACAACCTGAAAACAATGCCTCCAGCAATTTTGTCGGCGGAGGCATAAAAAACGGACGATTTTAGGCAACCTTGACCTTTTGACCGCAACAGGCTTCATTGACTCAATATGCAAATCCTGCTCAAATTTCAAGGCAATAAGATGGAAATTGAAGATTTTGTGACCTTGACCTAACCACCGATATGACCAACTGATATTTAATGCAAAAAAATAAAATAATCCACCTTCCAGCTTTTGATGGGTGAACCAATTCAGTGACCCAATATGCAAATTCTTAACGTTCCAAGTCAATTGGATGAAAAGTTGACGATTTCAAGCGATTGAGCTTTTGACCAAATTATTAATTTGTCTTCTCCATATTGTCATAATAAAGTTTTGTTGTAAATTTGATGACAAAAGCTCAAATGGTAAAAAGGATACAACTCAGACAGACACAGACACGCAAGTGTTTAAAAAAAACAAAAACCTCATCTTCCGCTGCGGGGGGGGGGGGGGGGGGGGGCTAATGACCACAGCTGGAAACAAACCTGCACTCGTTTGTCGTAATAGCACAGAAACTCAATGCTTTAAAAAGTGCAGTTAAGCGAGAGGCATTTTAACTAATCAATTAAATTTAATCAGTGTCAAATGAACAGCATTCCATTAACAAAACAGCGATAAACCCACATTGGATGTTGAGCAATAACTAATATCCAACACTGAAAGGTGTACATGGCATTCTTCTGGAGAATGGGTGCCGGCCAGCAAGATGGCAAATAAGAAAACAAAACATCTGCTTTGGGGAGTTATTGGAAAAAGGATTAGTGACCATGGTATAAAACACCCAACTTTTAGGAGGTAAAAACAGAGGCACAAAAGACATTTTTAAAAATGGCAGAAAATTAAAAACAAATAATGAAACATGTGAGGTAAACATGTGAGGAAGTATCAAAAGAGGACATTCAGGTGCGAATTACTTCAAAAATCCAAGATCCAGTCTCTGGCTGGTAATCCAGGAAGCGGGTACCCTGGCATAGCGAGACCCTCTCAAGGCGACGTTGATAACCCATGGTGGAAAGCCGCTCTGGATTTTTAATGACCATGCCAGTTGTCTTGTCAACAGGCCACACACCAAGGAGCGTCACCTCCGCCCTCCTGCGCACAGATTCAGCATCCTTCGTACCTTTTACACCTAACATAGTCGAAGGCTAGGCATTTATAAAAAAAAAGTTACAAAAACAAAAAACGGCTTGGAAACGTCATTTAAAATAAAACTCCAAGAGGGACTGAAGACCGATAGAAATGTGCTGGAATGAAAAAACAAAAGATTCAATTAAAACGCTGGAAATAAAACTAGAAAAATAAAAAATAAATAAAATAAACTGATTAATGAGAGTACAAAAAGCTTTCTAACCTGTTCAGACCAGTCCCGAGGATAGGCTTGTTGTCATCATTTGGATACACAATCACTTCCTTTCGCCGAATCTGAACGAGTGCGTCGAGATCCAGTCCCCGGACGTTCATTTCTCCAGGAAATAGAATTGAACCGTAACCTGCAGGAATTGGAGGATTCTCAAAAAAATAGTACAAATTGTCATCATTTCATAAACAAATTGCCACTTTGCACATTAGGCCTCAAGCTGACACCGTGTATCGTTCAATCCCGTTCCGAGGTCAGAGAGACTAAAAAATAAGCACTGGTAATCTGAGTTCGTGCCGAGTTGCAGCACATACAAAAAGTTTAACGAACAGATCCTGCCAGTTTGAAAGTTTTCCACGCGTTTATGTCGCACTACTTAGTCTTGCATCGAAGACACTAATTTTGAATCTAGGCCTATCAGAACACTTGCTTGGGTCACATGACATACAAAATGGCGGCGCCCATGTCACGCTGAATGTTTAGTCATGGCCTCGGGAAAATCGCGTTTAAAGTGCCTCATGCACTTTGAACACGTCGTGAATGACACAACTTCGCCGTTTACGCCTCTTAGATGGAGTAAATATCGTGAATGCCTGCAGACGTGGCTGCAATTGGACGGTGAGTGTCACAATCTTGCCAACAGACACCAGCATCTGGTCAACGTCGAGTTCACCAACATTCCTGCAGAGGCAGGATTTCACCCTACATATTATCAACGCTTCATCAACAAGAGACTGATAGAACTGAGTTCCAAAAAATGTCTGAAGAGGCAGCTGCAGCAGAGTTTGAAGAGTGAGGGATCGCTTCAGTGTTCAGGTTCAGTACACACAGGCCAGCAGCATCAGTCTGCTGTACACAGGCCTAGTCCGTGGGAAAAATTGGTCACGTTCTGACCTGCATTCACCTAAACATGTCCTACCAGCAGTGTGCATTATTTGTAAGAAGGCAGACCGGTACGTGAGTCTCTCATAAAACAACAAAGGATAGCTTGATGCAAGCTGAAACGTTAACAGCAGGTGAGTACATATTCTAAAATAAATTGATAGAATTGATTTCTTTGCACCCCTCAAGGCATTGAAGCTGAAAACATTTTCAAATCTGGGGAAACCGAAGGCAAAAACAGTCAGGTAAGGAGATCATGTTACGCAATGACAAGCAGTTATTTTCTAGACTGCTTATTATTGCACAGAACAGGAACATCGATCTGCATGAGATTCTGTGCTATTCACCATCTCCTGTCTCGCTGCCCCTTGCGACAGCTGATGGCTCCATGGCAAAGACAACGAAGTCCACCTTACTTGATGCAAATGAAAGCTCCAAGGACTACTTGGTTTCAACTGTGCCTGATGATGGTGCCATAATCATCGATGGTATGGGCCTACTGCATAGTATGCGACATTCAGTTTCGAGTTTTGGCGAACTCGCCGATGCTGTACTGTCTCCACTCATCCAGCTGATGAAGAAGCCGAAATGCAATCGGGTGGACTTTGTCACCGACACATACCTAGCTATCAGCGTGAAAAATGCTGAGGACGCGTCGTGGCGATGGTGGGAAACAGACGTTCTGCATTCACAACAAATGCCAAAAAACACCAACGCAGTGGAAAAAGTTCCTTGCAAACGGGAAAAACAAGGAAGCCCTAGTTGAGTTTCTGGTCACTGAATGGCAGGGTGCTGATTTCGGCGCAGTCAGAGGCGACATCAGTATCTACATCGCTCATGGAAATGTGTCATCGATTGGATGTCCATGATGCAGTTCTGTCGGTCCAGGTGATAGACGAACTAAAATGTGACCACGAAGAGGGAGACACACGTATCTTACTTCATTGCAAACATGCAAGTAATACGCACAGCTGCGTAGTCATCCACAGTCCCGATACTGATGTGGCAGTCATAGCCTTGTCTGTGAGCCATGATATTTCTCTTAATACATGTATGTACTTTGCCACCGGAGTGAAGAACAAGGCACGTATCATAAATTTGACGAATGTAGTATCGGCCTTAGGGCCTGAAGTGTCCGCTGCTTTGATCGGCCTTCATACCTTCACTGGCTGCGACTCAACGAGTGCCTTCTACGGGAAGGGCAAACAAAGCATTTTCCATGACAGCATCGGAGGAGTTTACCAATGTTCATTGAACTTGGGCAAGAATTCATCCCGCCAGAATCGTTGATTGTCCGGCTAGAAACATTCGTCTGTCATTTGTATAGGCAGACTACATCCACCGAAGTCAATGACGCAAGATACAAAGTCTTCTGTCTTGCCTCGTCCTCACCATGTGAACAAAGCATGCCTCCAACGAAGGATGCTTTAATTCAGCACACTAGGCGGGCCTCGTACCAAGCTGCGGTTTTTCGGCGCTCACTGCAACAAATAATTAATCCCCCGTCCCCTGATGGTCACAGATGGACATTAAAGGATGAACTCTCCATCAAATGGATGACGAAGCCCCCAGCTCCAGAGAGTATTCTAGAAATAATAAGCTGCAAATGTCTGAAAACTCGTTGCGAAGGTATGCTATGCTCCTGTCGTAAGTCGGGTTTGTCTTGCACCGATTTATGTTGTTGTAAGAATTGCATGAACTCCACTGAGACGATCACACAACAGCGCTTACAAGGGGATGGAGGTGTGGACATCGACAACGATGAATATCTTGATGAATAACTGTTGGGGTGGAATGGGGGTGGAATGTTTTGCCTATGGATCGAATGAGACGGGAAAGCGCACTGACCAAATTTGTCATGTAATATCTAAGTTCTAAGTTTATGTTCTAAGTTTATGGCATTTTCCATTCACTTTGTAATGTTTTGACGTAAAGAATGCTACTTGAGCCCGTGGACATTCAGAATTTTCGCATACATCGAAGCCTGTATCTTTGCGTATTGACACGACGGTGAATAAACTATCATGCGATTTACTTCAGGTGTGTGCCTTATTATTATCTATGGATTGATACTTATTGTATTCAATGGATTATCATGTATTCATCGGATTCATACCGCCGACCATAATACCAAGCTTCCCTACTCTACATTCACTATGCTATCCCTGGTCATCATGCGGTCCCCATATGCATCTGGAGGCATTTTTAATGTCGCCCACTTCATCCGGTTTTCCAGACAACCACGAAACGTCAATAAGCAGTATCCTTTCCATATGCCAAGCTTACCCATTTTCGAGAGGATATCTCTGATGGTTTCAAAAATATTTTGGGTTAATTTCGGAGAAATTCATTGAATTTTACAGAAGGTACGTACGACAAAAGTACATTTTTTACATTTCCGCTGTATGATGCACGCGTAAGTAAGAGCCTTCAAAACTGACAGGGCCACAGAACCATGGGAGGTCTGTGCCTAACAAATTCCTAAGCTGAATTATATGTACTGATGGAGATACCACGCCGCAAAGTCGGCACCGGAGCTAAAAATCCTCCTTTTTGACTACATGACCTAGTTTGACGTGGTTGTTCACGGAAACTGGCAGGATTTCAGAGTTAAACTTCTAACACAAGGTCAGGCATGTTGTATACAATAAAACAATGCATATAAATCGTAGTCCCACGAGTTCGGAACGAAACTCATTTTTTGGCACCATTTCAGGCCTCAGCTTGAGGCCCACATGTAATAGACGACCCATTGACATCCCTGCAAACAATGTGGGTGGCAGGTGGCGGTGGTTGAAATTTTATATTCCATAGAATGCAAAAAACGTTTTTGTTAAAGATTGCTTTGTACATTCTACAGAAACTAAGAGAGTTCATGGAACACCTTACTCCACAGTCTTGAGATAAGGACATGGTGAAGGCATAATATTTTGGCTAAGTACTGCTAAACTGGGAATTTTTGGATGTTCCAATAAGACTATGTGTGCTCAAACATATAATCAGTGTTCAGGTGTTACAGTGCTCAACTATAAAGGCACAGTGTTCAAGTATATAATTCAAATGAAATAAAATAAAGGTTTCAAAGACAATGATTTTTTTTTTTAATACGGACGTTTACCACCGTTGATGGTGTCTTTTACACCACCTTATTTAACACGTTACACAACTTATTCATACCTGTTGTTTGTGTCCTTCATGACGTCCTTAACAGTAAGTTTTCTCGTTTAGAATGATGTTCAATTTTTTGTTTGACTACCAGACAGGCAAACAGACAATTTTTTTTTTTACCTTACTCTGTGTGCATGCATGCTCAGGATGAGATTCCATACAATTTGCCAAATTCAGGGCCAAAGTAATGCAAAACTGCAGGTTCGTGTTCTGATTGATGTTCTAGTGTTCAACATACAACATTCAATTCAAGTCAAGTAGTTCCTCGATCACACACCGACACCTGACATTGTGAACTAATTGCTTAATCCAGCTTCGCGCTGCACGTGCAGGGTAACAAGTCCCAACAACAGGGTTTGAATGGGTCATTCACTGCTGCTGTAAAAAAAAGAATGCAAATACCTATACTAATGGAAAACTGATCAAAAGCAATATGAATATATGTACAACTGTAGAAAGGTACAAGTATTCAATGTGCAAGATTACAAGTGGGCGACACACTATACCTGAACTACAAACGACGGAATAGCAGCTGGCAGAGGAAACGTCAACACTGCACAACTTTCAGGGAATGGCACGACAATCAAATTATATTATTTATCAATTGAGGACGTCTTGATGAAGGAAATCCAGGTGGAATATTCTCACCTTCTCGCCCAATTGTGAAGTTGGAAACGATGCAGTCTCCATCATCGTTGGTCAATTGTGCAAGCTTATCCAGGGACGGTGCAGTATAATATCCATACCTCATCAATACAACACCTACAAAAAAAAAAAAGTATTTACAAATACGGATTATTATGCAAATCGAGAAGAAAGATGTGCTCGAACACCAAACATTAACTCTGATACGAATAATAGCAAGAAACTAAGGACACCTGCAGGATGTGGAGGTTTTTCTACTTCAACTACACCTTCCTCCTCTTCCTCCTCCTCAAGCACAGAGTTCTCAAGTAATGAGGATGAGCCTTCGCTGCCTCGCTCGTTGCCCGAAGACCCTTCTACACCGACTCTCCGACACACATCTAGCTCTGCAATGGTGTTATCCAGCGAGCCATTGAGCAAGGTATTTCCTGGGTGCATATTCCGAGTTCCGCTCTTCCACAAATCGTCAATTGCTACCCCGCCAGGCGGTATTGGCAATTCCTTGCACTCGTCGATGTCACCATTGCTGCTGGGAATAGGAAGTGAAGCCAAAGCTTTGAGGATGGAAAAAACGAATACGCAAAATAAAACTTCCAAAGGCATAAAATGGTATGGTCAACGGAGAAAACTGCACCTCAACCCATTGAGTTGTGATGCAGATGAAAAGCCATTGTTATCATTCATGGTGTACAGAGGGAATAGGGAAGTCCTCTTGCTCTTTATCACCAGTTTCTTAACACTCTTGCTGCAGGATAGGGAAGATAAACGATTGGTGAATAATCACAAACAACAAAACAAAGAACAAAATTCGTTAGGAGATAGTTAGATAATATGTAACCGAAAGCCGAAAATTATGAATGCAAAACAAAGGAAACATCTTACCGTGGCTGGAACGTGCCATTGGTCACAGTGGGCTCCTCGTCATCAAGTCCATCAAAGAGTTGGGACTTTGCAAGATCGGATGCTTTCAAAGGTCGAGGCCGTAAGCGCACGGCTGGTCGTGGCGTCAGCCTGTGAGAACTGGGTGTTGCGAAAGCCCTTTGGGCCACGGGGTTAGTTGGCCTGACCAACTGTGCACAGCAAAGAGGAAAAAAATAATAATGGGGGAGGGGTGGAAAAGATGGGAAAAAAATTAAAATTAAATTTTTTTTTTTAAAAAGACGAGAACCAAATGCAAAAAAAATGAGGGGAATTTTCTTGCACCTCCTCGGTCTTTTGGGGATTGGACACAAGGTTCTGAAAAAGTGGAGAGTCCCCATATGGGCTGTAGACAAGTGCCATCATTTGCTGCTGAACTGCAGCCTGCTGAGCTGCCAAGCCTGCGTTGGCTGCACCTGTAAGGGTACACCAACAGCATACAAATCGCATTTGTTGCTCCAAATATGCTTTGAGGGTGTCATTCCAAAATGGAATACGAGAAATTAAACCAAGACAAAGTACAGGGTGCGCCACAAATCACATTACCCCTTACAATCATTGCATGCATGTTTATATGTAGGAACTCTTCAAGTATGGAAATGTAGAAGCACCTCTATAGCTGTATTTATTAATATCCCATCACATTTACAAACACACAATGGCATTTTAAGTGTCATGAGTGCACCATCATTTTCACAGCAGTTTCATTTGTCTGCACGTTTCTCTGATATTGAAGGCAACACCGTTTTGTTTTGGGAGATAGTTGAACATATTCCATGTTTCAGGCCAGAGAGTAACACGACATATGATGAACAGTACAAAAGAAAACATGCTAAATTCTAATGTTTATGCACACCAAGAGAGTTTGGCACAGAACCCAAAGTCGACATGCCACCAGTTCCACCAAGAGAAAAAGTAGGAAAGCCTCCACCACCCAGGGCAGCACCCAGCGATGGCTGCGTACCACCAAACAGCGATGATTGCCCAGTGGGAACTGCAAGTACAAGGATTCACAATGGTTGGCACAAAAGGATTGAAAAAAATGTATAAATATACAATGACCATGGTAATCCGCACTTGCTGAAGTACAATTTAGGTTATGAACAACTTCCAACAATATCTTATTTGGGGAATTCAAAACAAAAATAAAAGCAAGAGCAAATTCAAAAGCAAGTCAAAACTATTTATAAATCCATGCCACAAGAGATATATTTGTCTGCATAACCATTTTTAGAAATGGCCAAACAAATCTTCAAACTTTGAGGTTCAACAGTGAGTGCCAAGAAATGTTTTAGGCAAAACAATGAAAAAATTAATTCACTGAAAATTTTTGGGGATAAGGTTTTTTATATATATCGATATACATGCATACATACATACATACATACATACATGCATACATACATACATACATACATAGTCACATGAAAAAGTAAGTACACCCCATGTAAAGTTTTGACTTTTTCAACATACAGCTATTTGATCTACATTTCAACAATATTGATAAATAAAGGTGATATAATATAACAAATATCATGAAACATTTACATTTTGTAGTCCATTGTATAATTTAAATAAACATAAATGCAAATTTCGCATGTGGAAAAAGTAACTACACCCTTGGCTCTAATAGGTGGTATTGCCCCCTTTGGCAGAAACAACCTCAAGTAGGCATTTCTTATAACTGTCTACCAGTCTCTGGCATCGACTGGGAGAAATTTTTGCCCACTCCTCCATGCAGAATATTTTCAGCTGTGCGATGTTTGAGGGGTTTCTTGCATGCACAGCTCGTTTCAAATCCCCCCACAACATCTCGATGGGATTTAGATCCGGGCTTTGACTTGGCCATTCCAGAATCTCCATTTCTTTCTTTTCAGCCATTCCTTGATGGATTTACTGGTACTAGGGCGTGCCCGTACGTGGGTGCAAAAAAACATGCGTGCAAACAACAACAACAAAAAAAAACTTTGAAACCACGTGGCAGTAACGACCACAGAACCCCCCCCTCTATTTACATGAAATGGTTTGGTCCATTCGCAAAGCCAAAGCGAACGGCTTGCGAGTACGGTAGAACCCCCCCCCCCTCTATTTACATGAAATGGTTTGGTCCATTCGCAAAGCCAAAGCGAACGGCGAACGGCTAAATCGCCATAGCTTGGTAACTACTTCTCCGATTAATATGAAACCTTGAAAAGGCACATCCTCAGGTCCCCAGCAATATACCTGGCAAGTTTCAAGTATATCGGACCGGTAGTTGTCGAGAAACAGCGGTCACAGACAAACACACACACACACACACACACACACACACACACACACACACACACACACACACACACACACACACACACACACACACACACACACACACACACACAGACACACAGAGATTACTGGAATTATAGATAGATGTTTAGGGTCATCGTCATGTTGCAAGGTCCACCTTCGTTTGAGCTTCAACTTTCCGACAGATGGCCTCACATTATCCTCAAGCACCCTCTGGTACAATGAAGAATTCATAGTGGATTCTATGATGGTGAGTTGCCCAGGCCCTGATGCAGCAAAGCTGCCCCAAACCATAATATTTCCACCACCATGCTTTACAGTTGGTATCAGGTTCTTGTGGTCAAATGCTGTCTTTGGTTTTTGCCAAACATGTCTTCTGGTACTGTGGCCAAATAGCTCTACCTTTCACTCATCTGTCCAGAGCACATTGTTCCAGAAGTGCTGGTCTTCGCCGAGGTGTTCATTGGCAAACTTTAGTCTTGCCCTGATGTTCTTTCTGGACAGCAAAGGTTTCCTCCTGGCACACCTCCCATGTAGATCAAATTTGTGCAGCCTCTTTCTAATGGTAGACTCGTGCACTTTGACATCAACAGTGGCAAGAGCTACCTGTAGGTCCCGTGATGACATTCTGGGGTTTTCAGAGACTTCTTTCAGCATCTTGCGGTCTGCTCTCGGGATGAACTTGCCAGGGCGGCCTGGCCTGAACAAGTTGGCAGTTGCTTGGAATCTTCTCCACTTGTAGATTATCTTGTAAATCTCAAAAAAAAAAACAAATTTTTTTTTTTCCTTCCCTGTTCTTATCCGCTTGTGCGTTCTTATTTGTTCTTTCGTTCTTCGTTCTTTTGCTCTTTCGTTCTTCGTTATTTGTTCTTTCGTTCTTCGACCACGTTGTTCGAGATCACGTCATCAAGTTGTTAATACATGTTCCATCTGTCCCCTGAAGAACTTTATTATTATATCATATTCTATAACACTTTTTTCTACTTCTTCTATAAAAGGATGCTTTCAACTTGCTCACCAATTCTATTCATTCAAAAAAAAAATTCCATCTCTAAGAGTGCATCTTTCATTCATTCCCTAAACTCTCCAGAACTCCACCCATCCTTCAGCGTCCTCAAACGTATTTTTGACTCGAATGTCTCAAGAAACTCAATTTGCAATAAATGTTCGTTTCCCATAAATCGTACTTTTCCACTTTTCAAAATCCGATCACACCCCTCCCCTCCAAATCTTCCCCATCACCCATCTCTGTCAAATCTTCCCCCTTGCCCCTCCCCCCCAAATCTTCCCAAACACCCATCCCTTTCAAATCTCCCCCCCCCTGCCCCTTCCCTCCTAAACTCCCCCCACACCCCTCCCCTCCAAGACTCTCCCTCACTCCTCCCTCCTAGACTCCCCTCTCACCCCTCCTCCTCAAAGCGTCCTCCCCGCTTCTTCCCCCTTCAAACTTTCACCTTCATCTTCCTCAACCTTCTGCCTCACTCTTCCCCCTCCTCAAATAACACCTCACACCAAATAACACCTCACACCAAATAACACCTCACACCAAATAAATAACAAATAACACCAAATAACACCTCACCCAAACACCATCAAACCTTTTGTCCGCCCCATTCTTCCCTTTCTCCAAGCTATTCTGTAATCTCTGACACACCTGCAACAGCTCTCCCTACCTCTTCCTCCTCTTCCACATCCTGCCCTACCGCTCCCCCCCCCGCCCCCGTTCTGTATCCGATGCTCCCCCTTCCTCTTCCTTAACAGTATGGACCTCAAACATCCGGGGCCTTCGCTCAAACTTAACTGATCTCTCCATACAGGTTGCTTCTGACAAACCAGACGTGATCTGCTTAACAGAAACCTTCCTCCTTCATGATGTCTCTGATTCCTTGGTATCTCTCCCAGGTTACTCCCTCCTCCGGTATGATAGACCTGAGCCTCGTCCTGGAGGTGGGGTTGCTATCTTTATACAAAACTCTTCCTCACTCGCCGTGCACTGCCCTCTCTCCACCACACCCCCAGGAATACCTTTGGCTATGGCTTCCCCTTCGCTCCCACCTTTTGTTCATATGCGTGTTGTACCGTCCACCAAACAGTGATGATTCCATCTACATCTCGCTGTCTGATAATATGGACCAACTTCTATCTACCCATCCCAACTCTCTCTTCCTCATATGTGGTGATTTCAACTGTCACCATGCCAGTTGGCTGGGTGTGGGTACCTCTCTCACCAGCCATGGCTCTTCAGCAAAGGACTTCTGTGACTCACTGGGACTGACACAATCTGTCAATTTCCCAACCCGGATCTCAGTCAACGGAGAATCTTCTCTTCTGGACTTGGTTATGACTAACTTCCCTGAAAATGTCTGCTGCTCTTCTTCTGCTCCAATCGGCTCTTCTGATCATGTGCTTGTTAAAGTGGACATCTCTCTGACCATTTTCAGAGAGCCTCCTCAGCGTCGACGAGTCTGGCATTTCACTCAGGCCAACTGGCACGGTCTTCAAGCAGCCATCAATCATCTGGACTGGTCTCCCATCTCTACTGCCTCTGACATCAACTCATCCTGGGAATTCTTCCAAAGTAAATTGCTCTCTCTCATGCACAGATTTATCCCTTCTCGTCTTCAGTTGTCATACCCTTCCTCCCGTCCATGGTACACGGAATCTTGTGGTGAGGCTATTGCCCAGAAACAACTTGCTTTCGTCTCCTGGAAAGCAAATCCAACGGAAGGAAATCCGATTTCCTTTCACAAAGCCCGAAACAAGTGTGTGTCCACCCTCAGGAGAGCCAGGAAACAATATCTCTCCGTCCTCAGGACCGAACTCTCTTATCTGTCTCCCTCTTCCAAATCCTGGTGGCGTCTGGTAAAATCTGTTTCTGGTGTTTGTTCCCCCTCCATCCCCTCCCTCACCTTAAATGGCCACACGGCTGACTCCGCACATGAAAAAGCTGAATGCCTCAACTCTGTGTTTGCCTCTAAATCTTGTGTCCCAAACCCATCCCTCTCTGTACCCACCGTACCCAGCTGCTCCTGGACTCTGTGTCCTTTCCTCCTGACAAGGTGGAAAAGTTTGTCAACCCTCGACTCTGATTCTGCAACTGGACCTGACGGCATCAGCCCACAGGTCCTAAAATCATGTTCTTCCGCTCTTTCACTCCCTCTCTCTGTTCTCTTCACCCTCTCTTTTGCTCAAGGTCATCTTCCATCTGCTTGGAAATCTGCCAACATCACCGCTTTGCACAAAAAAGGTGCAAAAACAGATCCCAGCAACTACAGACCAATCAGCCTTCTCCCAATTATCAGCAAAGTCATGGAATCCATCATTGCTTCAGATATGAAATCTTTCCTCTTCTCCAATGGCTTGATCTCTGATCATCAATTTGGTTTCAGACCTGGACACTCCACTCTGGACATGCTGCTTCTGCTTTCTCAACAATGGATGGAGGTCCTCAATGCCAAACAGGAAATTAGAGCAGCCTCCCTTGACATATCACGTGCCTTCGATACGGTCTGGCACCCCACTCTGCTCACCAAACTCTCCTCTTTTGGTATCCATGGAAATCTCCACGCATGGCTGGCGGACTTCCTCTCTAGTCGTAGTCAACGTGTGGCCCTGAATGGGTTTCTCTCATCTCCTCTTCCTGTTCAGGCTGGAGTTCCCCAAGGCAGTGTTCTGGGCCCTGTGCTTTTTCTGGTCTTCATCAATGATCTCTCTGACTCTCTTGAAAATCCTCTCTATCTCTTTGCTGACGACTCTACTCTCTGTCGCTCCATTCTTCATCCCTCAGATCGGCAGTCTGCAGCCTCCTCACTCTCTGCAGACCTTGACAAAATCACAGACTGGGCAAACAAGTGGAACATGTCTTTCAATCCTGACAAATCTCACACTCTTACGATGTCTCTCCGAAAAGACCGACTGGACAACCCTCCCATCCACTTTCTGAATAATCCTCTCCAAGAAGTTCTGTCACTCAAGCTTTTGGGTCTCACTATCTGCCATGATCTTTCCTGGAAAAACCACATTTCAAATCTGGCCTCCAAAGCCAGTCGCCGACGGGCATCCTCCGTCGTGCGAAGTCCTTCCTTGGCACACCTGAGCTCCTCACCACATACAAGGCTTTCATCCGCAGCTCAATGGAATACTGCTCTCCCCTCTGGGCTGGTGCTCCTGCCTCACACCTAGCTTGCCTTCGCGCTGTTGAAACCAAAGCATTCAGAATCATTGGAATCTCCCGCGATGAAGCTAACTCCAAGGGCCTCTCACTCACTCACCGCAAGCAGGTTGGTGGTCTTTCCGTCTTCTACCGACTCCTCTCTGGCCTTGCCCCCCCAGCTCTCTCTGGGCTCTGTCCCGCAAATATTCCTACAGGTCGCACAAGATCTGCCTGCAACCCTCTTTTGGTTAAACTGCCAAAATCAAGACTCTCCGCTCACCTTCACTCCTTCATTCCTCTTTTCTCCCACCTCTGGAACAAACTCCCTCACTCTCTTCAATCCCACTCCACCCTCCAAGTCTTTAAAACAGCTGTTCACCACCATCTCTTATCTTCCCCCATCCAAAACCTTGATCTTTTCTACCCCCGCTAATTTCACCCCAATTCCACTTTTTGAAATACCAACTTCTGTCCTGGAAGTCCTTGGTGTCCTTGTGCTTTATACTTCCCCCTCCCCCCCCCCCCTTCCCATGCCTCCTCCCCCCGGGCCCTCTCCCTTCCACACCCCTCTGCTCTCGGATGTTGTGTTTGTGTGCTTCCACTTTTCTCCCCATCTTGTCTTCCGCTCCCTCTTTTTATGTATTTTGTTTGTCTGGTCGATGTTTGTGAAGTAAATGTTAGCTCTTTCACGAACCTCGATTCAGTATACAAAAAAAAAAAAAAAAAAAAAAAAAAAAAAAAATCTTCCGGACAGTCAAATGATTGATTTCAAATTGTTTGGAGATCTTATTAAATCCCTTCCCAGACTCGTAGGCATCTATAACCTTCTTTCTGAAGGCATCAGAGAGCTCTTTTGATCTAGGCATGGTGACGCCGCACACTTCAACAACAAAGAGCAAACCAAACTAAATGTCTGAGGTTTAAATAAGACAGATTCCTCCAAGATCCTCTCCAACGATGTTCTAATCATTTGCACCTAAGCTGGTGCACCTGATTCTAATTTTAGGTATTTGAAGTAGTGATAAATGCAGAGGTGTACTTACTTTTTCCACATGCGAAATTTGCATTTATGTTTATTTAAATTATACAATGGACTTCATATTTGTTATATTATATCACCTTTATCTATCAATATTGTTGAAATGAAGATCAAATAGCTGTATGTTGAAATATGTTGAAAAAGTCAAAACTTTACATGGGGTGTACTTAGTTTTTCACGTGACTGTACATATATACATATTGCGTGTCAAGCATACTGATTGACACAAACAGACACGTTCACAAATGCCAGTCTTCACCAGATTTGTGAAGCACAAATACACTATATGTGCACACTTTTTCTTTTCTTTTTTGTGGCCCGTCAGCATTTTTGGTGGCCCGACTGTATATTATTTGCTGGTGAATCAGAGTTCATTAAATCAGTATCCACGCTTAAATAACTATTTTTCACAACACCTACAGATCAAATTGCAGCACTTTTCATACGAGCCACCTTGCAAATAGTCATCACATAACACTCCCATCTGTTTAATCATATACCCACTAACTTGCAGCAAAATAATACTGGGAAAAAAAATTAATGTTTGCTGAAGAAGAATTTCCTCACAAATGAACCACCTTTTTTTTTTTTTTTTTGATACAAGATCGAGGCTCGTGTAAGAGCCAAGAAAATAGGTTAATTTTCGTTCGGTGAACAGCGTAAACCAATTTATTGTTTTCCAAAGCAATTATTTTTGGGGGAAAAAAATAAATAAATAATAAAACCTGCATTCAACTTTCAGCTATTCGCAAAATAATTGTAGCCATGAAATCTCGAAAATAGTACTAAAGCATGTCACCAACACTTAAGTATTTTTGATGAACAGTGAGTTTCAAAAAATATTGGGTCAAAATTTTGATGTAAACAACAATTCATTTAAACAGTGTGAATTTGCACAACTAACATTCAGCTAACAATGTGATGCGTGTATATTTCAAGCTCATGGCCTTGCTTCTATATCCCCAGGCAGTGTTAAGGGCATGCCAACCAAGCTTGGTCTCGCACATGTGCTAGGGGGTGTTTACAGAGCCGTATATACAATTGGAGCACACCTGCACAAGCACACACTCGCAGGGCAAGCAGCCGCCATGTTGAAATACCCTTCCCTCGCTAGAACGCGATAGGTACCGGCAGAGGCGAGTGTGATAAGCGTGAACACGTATGAACGCAAATGGATTTGATCTGATACCATTCACAAATGTATTCACATTTGTTTCCCTTCGGAGGCTTGTTATAAAGATACGAAGGTGACTGACAAAAGTGAGAGTCTGATTTTAATAAGTCAGATCAAGTGTCACTTGGGGTGGGGGAAATTAGCATTGCCATACCTTCAAAACTCCTGGTGAGGGGAGCAAATCAAGTCACTACAACCTTTGCTGAATAACCCATCGTCCCCTTCGCAAGTTTCGTTGGCCAAGACTGCATAATGATAAGCAATGACTGAATGCATCGAAGAAGATACGGTATATCGAAGATTCTGACAAGTGGATCTGCCTCATGGTACAATACATATCACTAAAGTCTGCGTTTGTGAAAAGTGTGCTTGGTGCGTGTCAAACATACTGATTGACACAAACAGACACGTTCACAAATGCCAGTCTTCACCAGATTTGTGAAGCACAAAATTCACGTATCGACATTTCATGGATCACCAAAGATGAAAACGAGCCGTTCAGCATTACAAACCAGAGAGTAAATGGGTATCCAAGCAATGGCAACACGAATGGTGACAAACACCAAAAGGGTTTAAGTCATGTCCAAGTTTCAAGAAAATGACGACAATATTGTGGGACAGGGTGGTGTTCTGGCCCACTTCATTGTATTCCGTGAAACAGTGACAAGTGCAACACACGCAGCACCGCTTTTTTTCTTTATGGATACAAGATTGAGGCTCGTGTAAGAGCGAGCACATTAAACACACATTAGCACATAAAACACAAAAAACAAACAGACACATAAGACATAGTAAAGGGAGGGGGAGACAAGAAGGGGAGAGAGAGGGAAGCACACAAGCACAACAGTGGAGAACAGGGACATCGGGAGATCTGTGGAAGGGAGAGGGCTGGGGTGGGGTATGGGGGGAAGGAGAGGGAAGGGGTACACGGTATAAAACAAATTGATTTAAATAAAAAAAACACCTTTTAGAGGCCATTTTTCCCCGCAAAGCGGGGGTTGGCCTTTTTCGGGGACCGTGGTTGTTGTTGTTTCTTGGTCCCCTTTTTGAAGCAATGTTTTACGGCCGGATGCCCTTCCTGCCGCCAACCCTTTTTGTTGCCTTTTTACGACAAACAGGGAATTACCAGTGAACTGGTACTCAATTTGCCGACCTCGGAAGGATGACAGGCTGAGTCAACCCCCCTGGCGTTAATTCAGCGATCGACCGGGATTCGAACCCAGGATCCTAGGATCCTAAGCTGGCACCCTCGCCGCTAGCCCAACACCAGGACTTTATAAAAATAAATAAAACAAATTGATTAAACTAGGAATTTCAAGAATGAAGTTGGAGATTGAAAGAGGTGGATTTGGGGTGTATTAACGGAGGAAGAAAAGATCAAGGTTTTGGATGGGGGAAGATGTGTCACTGGTGGTGAACAGCTGTTTTCAAGACCTGGAGGGAGAAGTGGGATTGAAGAGTGTGGGAGTTTGTTCGAGAGGCGGGAAAAAAGAGGAATAAAAGAATGAAGGTGAGCAGAGAGTTGATTTTGGCAGTTTCCCAAGAAGAGGGTTGCTGGCAGTTCTTGTGCATCCTGCAGGAATATTTGGGGGACACAGCACAGACAGAGCTGAGGGAGTTAGGCCAGAGAGGAGTCGTTAGAAGGCAGAAAGACCACCAACCTGCCTGCAGTGAGAGAGAGAAAGGCCCTCAGAATCAGCTTCATCGCGGGAGATTCCAACGATTCTAAAAGCTTTGGTTTCTAGTGTGAATCCGAGCTCGGTGTGAGGCAGGAGCACCAGCCCAGAGGGGAGAGCAGTATTCCATTGGGCTGCGGATGAAAGCTTTGTATGTGGTGAGGAGCTCAGGTGTGCCAAGGAAGGACTTCGCACGACGGAGGATGCTCAGTCGGCAATTGGCTTTGTAGGCCAGCTTGGAAATGTGGTTTTCCTAGGACAACTTTGAACCAAATTGAAGCCGCAATATACACAAAGCGTCAAAGGGAACACACCACTATGGTTATTCTGCATCATGATAAAATGTGCCCACACAAGGCCACAGCTACAGTGCAGTGCATTAAAGGTGTGGGGTCCTCGGCATTACTGAAGCTCCGTCCGTACAATCCTGACATCAAACTGTCAGATTTTTATTTGTTTTGCATGATTGAAGTTCTGAGGTCGGAACTTCAGTGATGGCGGAGAGGTCAAGTGGCAGTGAAGGAATGGATCAAAAACCAACCCACATCATTTTATTACAAGGGCATACATCACCTTGTGAACTGGAGGCAGTGTCACAATGCAAAGGGACCGAACCACATAGACAGGGACATTAACAATAATAAACAAGCATTCTGAGTATTGCGCTGCAATACATGTCCCCTACTGGCAGTCTGTCGTCCGGAAAACTGTTGGGGAAATTCCCAAGGGTTATTTACCCACAGGTTCTGAATCGTTCCCAATCGCTAATTACCTCAGGATGGGCTCACCTGTGATTCGCACTCGGGACTTCGATTTATACACCTTGCAGACAGGTCAGCAGAAGCACGACAAAATAAGTTGTCGATAAAGAACCTTTCGAGTCGCTAAATATCAGTAATTCATTATATTTTCCGGTTCACGATCAATGATCGATGTGTGTGTGTATATATATATATATATATATATATATATATATATGTTGCTTGGCTTGGCTCCGCCCCTCACGAAAGCACGCGCTGTGTCGCGCTTTTGACGTTCACAGATGAGGCTGAGGGCGTGCAGTGCGGCTTGAGGAGAACTCTCGAATAAACAAGAGATATCCATTTTAAAAATATTTTCGTTTAACGATACCTGCAAAACCACGTGCCCTAATCGCAAATTCCAAAAGGACATTTTAGTAGACCGACATGCTGAACAGATCTGTGAAGTTTCCCCTCGATTGGATCAAAAATGACTGAGGAGCTCGGTTTTAAAGGTTCATGCTGAAAAACGTCATAACTCTGAAACCATGTGACGCATGACGTCATGCTCGCTGACTATTTTGTTCGTCATGGGTATGCGATTCTGCCTGCAAAGTTTGGCCTCGATCTGTTCAGCCGTTGCAGAGAAAAAGGGTTTTTCATGTTTTCACGAAAAACAATATGGCGGCCGAACCACGTGACCTGTGACATCATAATTACCATTAAAATATTCTACAGACCGAGTCCCCCCCTACGGTGAAAATTTGATCTCAATCGGTCCTATTATTGCAGAGAAAATGGTTTTTAAAGGAAATTAAAACTTAAAATGGCACTGAGTTAAGGATCATCAGAATTATCAGAATTCCCAAAGTTCAAAGTGCCATAACTGTCAAAAATGATCGAAACGTCGCGAATTTCGAACTTGATCTGTAACTTATCATGAGGAAACCATGTACCAAGTTTGAAATCATTATTCACTGACTGTGCAAAAAAATGTGTGAGTCTCGATGGTGAATGCTCTCATGTGGCAAAGAAACTTTTCGAATGTCCCAGTCGCAATTCACCACAACCA
This sequence comes from Myxine glutinosa, assembly GCF_964187855.1. NCBI lineage: Eukaryota > Metazoa > Chordata > Myxini > Myxiniformes > Myxinidae > Myxine > Myxine glutinosa. Next base: position 105,928,252 of record NC_136272.1, read on the forward strand.
TCATCATCATCTTCGACACTACCACTACCAGTCCCCCCCCCGGCACCGATTCCCATACCAGGAGCCGGAGCAGCGGCCCTTCATCTCGATGATAGTGTGGCATTACTATCAGTGACATTTGAATCACCATTTGAGCAAATACCGAAGGATGTGTGTGGTTTTCATGCCACCAGCGATTTACGGACAAGAAACGTCTGCAAGCCAGTGAGAAGAGGTGTAGTACAGCACTTGTACAATCACAATGTCTCCAGCAAAAAAACTGCGTTGCCATTCAAAAATAGCAACACAATCCTCAACCACACGAGTGCTTCTTAAAGTCTGTTTATTATGTGGTAAGGACAGCTATTTGAAACGACATCATGGTGGTAAAACACAAGATCTTCTGGTGCTAGCTCAAACATTGACTGCTGGTAGGTACCTTATACCATCTACGATTTTCTATCCTATGATAGGGCCTGCTTCAGAAGGCGTACTAACATGTTTGAACTCTGCCTAAAATATGAGCATATGGTACAGTATGCGTCTCTTAATAGAATCACTTTTGGCCAGGGTAGTTTGATTCGATTAAGTGGCTGATTATCTTATCCTAGATTATATTAAGTGGTGCATACTGTATATGAAAAACCGGATGTCAGTGCTGTATTAGTGACTAATAATTGTTCCCTTATTTACAACAGGTCGTCTGATAGAGGCAGCATCACTGAAGGCAAAATATGGCACGAAGTCAGAACAGAAAATTTCAGAGACCATACTTCACCATACCCACGGGACTGATTGTGTGGCAGCGGAGATACGGTATCACCGAAATTGTTTCCTGCAGTTCACTCGTTTCCTCTCCAAGGCTAAGAAAAGCTCAGTCATCGAAGGAGGAGTAAGTAACTAACCTATTTCATCAATCAATCCTAAACATGGAGTTGTGTTTAACTTGTGTATAACTTTAAAAGTAAAATTTAGGTTGGTTATACAGTATATTCCAATTGTGCAATTCATATACTGATTCATAGTACATCTTAGTCATCCCAGTGGTGGATCCAGGGGGCTAAGAGGGGCCCCCCTAAAAATCTGGTGATAAGACGATTTTAAAATATATATACTTTTTTGGAAAAAAAAACTTTTTTTTTCAAACTTTTGAAAATAAATTGGCCTATTTTCGAGGAGTTTTTGTGAATATAAGCTCATGTCCTTATGTGAGGGTTAAAGGAGGGGGGTGAGGGTTAAAAAAAATTTGGCCCTCCCCCGTAAAAAATTCCTGGATCCGCCTATGCATCCTCTGTGAAGTTAACAATAATTTTGAGACACTGAACTGCAAAATTTCTTTATATTTCCTGCTTTAAATGTGAATTATTAGGTTATTTCTCCACTTATAAAGTAACTACCATGGCCATCCGTCTATCCGTCCATCCGGACGTCTGTAAACTTTTCACTTAAACATCTTCTCGGAAACTACCCGACAGATTTTGAACAGATTTGATATCACGCATTAGGTCAGCAAGGACTCGTAAGGTTGTGCTCTACATCTGGATCCGTCCCCTATAAAGGGGTAAAAAGTGGGTATTGCCCTTAATATTAGTCATTATTTCAAAAATCTTCTCGTCAGAAACTGCTTGGCAGATCTAGACCAAATTAACCATGAAGCATCTGGACAATCCCATAATCTTAAGTTGTGCTCCCCATGACCGTACCTCTACTGCAAATGGGGGCAATGGGGCCTCCCCCTAATTCCTCATTATCATTAAAACGGTTTCTTCTCGGTAACTATCCAACGGATTCAGACCAATTTTGGTAGTAGCAAGAGGACAACGAGTTCTTATGGGGTTGTGCTCCCCATCTGGATCCGCCCCTCATGACGGCGGTGAAAGGGGGTTTTAATTAATTTAAAAAATCTTTTTGCCAGAAACTGCCAGGTACATCCACACCAACTCGCCATGAAACATCTGGACAACGCCATAACCTCAAATTATATTTCCCCGTAACCGTGCTTTTACTGCAAATGGGGGCAATGAGGCCTCCCCCAACTTGCTCGTCACCACTTACTTCGACTGAAAGTATTCCTCATTTAAATCTCCCAATATTCATCGAAATGGTTCAGATTTTCATATAGAATGATAGGATCACATAGATTCTACAGGTTACATTTTTTAATTCTATCGATTTCGGTTAATTGTGTGAGATATTTAGTTAATCAAGGGCCCAACGAGAAATAAACGTCAGTCCCCCACGGGGCTATTTATCATTGTAGTCTCAAAAATTAAATAATTTTCTTGTCCCTTTCAGTGTTCCATTCGGAGAGGCTTTTGAGGAATTCTGCCGGGAGATCATCGAAAGACGCATCATCACTGAGCAGGAAGTCTTCAGACTCACGAAGTTGTCTCACATGTTGGTCAAGATGGTCAAAAGGTTCCACAAAGTGGATGTGTCATGGAGGTAATTACTTTTCACAAGCTCGACTTATTTTCTTGGTTAGACTCATATTTATCAGTTGCTTATTGATGAACTCTGCAGTAGTCGGCTCTATCGTCCGGGCAGTAAGCAGGCTCAAAAGCCAACGTGTCGGGAGATGAGCGCCCGCGGCAACGCGCTTCACGAGCATGCCCCCAACTTCCTTCATTGATGAAAATGAAATGATAACATTTGACAATGCCTCCTGTGCATCCTTTTACCAGGAATGATCGACTGAAGAACATACTAGCAAAGAGGTATCCACAACTCCATTTCTACCGCCCACCGCAGCAGAATCTGTCATTGCTGGTTTTTGCCGATACATTGACAACTGGTGCGGTCGCGAGCCAACTCGGAGGTTCTTCCACAGACACCAGCAGCATCGAAACTGAAGACGATGACTTTGTCTCCTGAGTCAGCAGGTAGGAGTTCCACTCCATCCCATGAGGAAGAGGCCCGAATGGCCTACTTGACTGCTTTGTCTATCAGGGCTCAAATGGCTGGCCAAGACGAAGGACCACCATCATGGCCGTTAAAAGCATCTGATTTGACTGTTGACGAGATGAGGCGGTGTGCCTCCCCTGTTATTGAAGCTCATCTCCTGGATTGTTGGTGCTGACTGTGAACCGGACCTGGTAGAATATTCCGCCGTCGATGTCACGTCAGTTGAACTGAAACTTTTTTCAGTGCGCCAAGACATTAAACTCCTACACTCGAGAGGGAAGAAAAACTCTCAAATCACTGGCTGGGGATTGTGTGGATGACTCGCGCACCTGCTCCTAAATCAGTACTGGAAGCGGTGGCATGTTCCTGTAAGAAAACTAAATGTACGTCTGGTCGCTGTTCATGCCTAAATTCGGGCCTTTCATGCACAGACATGTGTTTGTGCCAAGAGTGTGACAACGGTACCAATACGTCGACGGAAAATGCATTCGAAAATGGGTCCGGGAGTGATGACAGCGACAGAGAAAACGACCATTAGCATTTCAATATTTGAGCTGTTGAAATCTGATGCCCAATGCCCATATATGGTTGTGATTTACGGTGTTTTTAAGGTTTCTCCGTTGTTCACTCTATATTGTTTTTTACCTGTATTGTTTGAGAAACGTTTTTGTAAGTACGGTACAGTACTAATAAACACGCTGTGAATACCTCTGACTGTCAGCACGGCCTACTGTTTTCCCTAATTCACCTCAAGGATCTTGAGCAATGCTCACTCCATGACCATCCATCTCATTCCGCGGTTGTTCACTTCGTGGGCGAGTTACCAACCTCAAGAGTGTTCAGGAGGATCAATTTATCTTCAGTGAACCGCCCAAGCCCAACGTACAGTCGATCCGCTTATCGCATATCAACCCTTTTGCCAATCAAAATTAAGCAGTGTACACAGAATGGTTTTAGCATATTATACAATTATATGAGGGATTTACACGAGGGGGGGGACCAATGACCGGACGTTTTTTTTTAAATCTTCATTTACCCGAGAGGGGGTCATCCCCGGGAAAATTTTGAAAGCTAGATTGCCTGAGATGCGATCTGTGGCCATATTGCGCCCGTTGCTGAAGTTGCAGCTAAGCCTGAATAGTTTCTTGTTATTTTTGAAAAATTTCATGGCCCTGAGGGGGGATGGCCCCATGGACACCCCCGGGAAAATTTTGAAAGTTAGATTGCCTGAGATTGCTGAGGGGGGGGGGGCATGGCACCATGCCCCCCTTCGCTACGCCACTGGGGTTGAAAATTCAACACCGGATGATCAGAAGGGCCTTTTCACATCCCCCGACTGCTGGCGGCACGTTTATGGTCCTCATATAATCGTATAAATGCCGCAGTAAAGATGTTTTCTTTTTAAAGGTATTTTGTCGAAAGGGATAAACTACTATATCTTTAAGGGCCTCCATACCCTTAATGGGCAAGAGTTGGACGGTGAACTTTTTCTCCGATGTTTGGTGTACCAACAGTTAGCATCAGGTGAAATTTCACCTAGCACCCATTCCGCGGAACGAAATTTCATTTCTAGGCCCTCACCAAGGTTTTGCTACCGGCCTAATAGTCCCTTCCGGTGTACACCGGTAGGGGACTAATAACAAAAGATCTGCCCCACCGGTGAAGCCTATTTGGTGGGTGATTCACTCTTCTTATCAACTTACGCTTGTATGTTGTTGCTGTTGTGTGTTCGAGGACAACAACAACAACAACAACAACATGCATTTTAAAGGCCATTTTCCCTGCTAGAGCGGGGGTTAGCCTTGCGGTCCCCATGACAATCTTCTCCATTTTGCCCTATTTTCTGCATCTCTCCTTGTTAACCCCCTTGCCCGCATTTCTTCTTCCACCATCTTTAGCCAAGTCTTTCTCAGTCTTCCCCATCCTCTGCTTCCTTCTACATTCATTTCCATCGCTCTTCTCAACCAGTCACTTTCATCCTTCCTCAACACATGACCAAACCATCTCAACCTGTTCCTCTTCACAGCATCAATCACAGGCTCTATTCCCATCATCTTTCGCAATTCATAATTTGTCTTCCTCTCTCTCAACGATACTCCGCACATCCGTCGAACCATTCGCATTTCCACCCTTTCCAACCTTCGTTGCTGCTCTACGTTCATTACATGTTCGAGGACAGATACTCGCAAATACAACTCCCAAGAAGATTTTAGGTTGTGCAATTCCAGAAATTGAAATTGCACACTCCAGTGCAATTTCAGTACACTCATCTCAAACACGAGAAAGGTTACAATAACCAGGAAGAACTTACCAAGCCCGGCGCCGAGGCCAGTAGCAGTCTTGTTCCCAAATAAGCCACCACTACTGAGTGTGTTCAATCCATAACCTAAAGACAACAAACCACAGTCTTTAAAAATGGTTCTGAATAATTTACGGGAAAGCTTGGAACCACCAACTAATGCAGCATGACATTAGCATCATTAGCATGCGTCGTATTAGCATCTGCAATGTCCGTCAGTTCACTCATTCTGAATTCACTCAACCTTCTTGTGAGATGATCGGCAAAAGTTTTTGCCCCAAGATTTTCACGAACTGGCTGGTCGTGCCTGACATTCAAATTAAAGCTACTAGCAACGGTACCCACCCTACGGGCGGGGCTTCAATTGGGAGGCCCAAATGAAAAGGCTAAATATCAGAAATTGAAGGCTTTTTTTTTCTTCTTTCTTTTAAACGATTAAGATAAACATCCGTTAAATCTCGATCAGTGCAGCCGTTTGTGCGGCACCCGGGAAAATAACGTCATGCGGGAGCAAGTATCAGCAGGATGTGGCAGTGTGGGAGTCCACGTTTCTGATCCTCCTTCATGCCGAAGTAGGCCACCACTTCTCCAACCATCCCGCTCTTCATATCCGCCATGACAGATTTAAGCTCGATACCGAAGACGCATGCAGTTAGTTCTCCCGATGTCGTATGTACTCCCGATACGTGTTTCCTTCATTGTAAAAACTTCCAAATCAACAGTTAAAAGAATTTTGAGCCGATAGCTGTTACGGCCGAGGCAAGATCGATGGAGACGGCGATCTGTTAGCGTATTCACCGCCCAAATAGCTATGTGGAATTCACATGTGGAGATTAAACTAATCGTGTTCACAATCGCTATGTCGTATGTACTCCCGATACGTGTTTCCTTCAGTTGAAATGGGTTAGAATTCTCTCAAGCAGGGATTCAACCCGTGTCCTTATAAAAGGCCTTTGTCCGAGGTCACCGTGCAGTGATCGGTGCAGCCGTTTGTGCGGCACCCGGGAAAACAACGGACAGACATTTGGTGAATTATAGTAAGATGTCCGTCTGTCTGTCTGTCTGTCCGTTCGTTCGAAGGTACCACAAAAACGGCTGAACCAATCGCAACGATATTTTGGGTAGGTAATCCTGGGATCTCCTGGAGTAAAATAGGCTATATTGTTTTTTTTCCAATTTCAGCTTTGGCCTCCAGCATTTTCAGGTTTGGACTCTTGCATAACGTTATTTTCCCGGGTGCCACACAAACGGCTGCACCGATCGTATTCGGTGACCTCGGACAAAGACCTTTTGTAAGGACATGGGTTGAATCCCTGCTTGAGAGAATGCCAACCCCCTCCCCACCATCACGGTCATCTCTCCAACTCACAATCCCACGAGATATGCGGAAAGGACGACCCAAAACCAATTATCTTCTTTTTGATTAGTATATAAACATAATTAAAAGTAAATAATGACCTCTGCCAAAGTTCAAACGACGTGAGTTTAATCTCTACATGAGAGAATTCCACATAGCTATTTGGGCGGTGTATAAGCTAACAGATCGCTGTCTCCATCGATCTTGCCAAGGCCTTAACACCCATCGGCTCAAAATCCTTTTAACTGTTGACTTGGTAGTTTTTACAATGAAGGAAACACGTATGGGGAGTACATACGACATAGCGATTGTGAATGTGACAGCTCTGAGGCGTCTTTAGCATCGCATCAAATTATTCATTACATTCATTTAATGATCACTAGCAACGGTACCCGCCCTGCGGGCGGGGCTTCAATTGGGAAGCCAAAATGAAAAGGCAAAATATCAGTAATTGAAGGCAGAAATTTTTTTTTTTTTTTCCCAAGGATTCATATACACATCCGTCAAATCATATTACACGTAAATCATAAAAATCAAAACAGTATCTTAAGAATTTCAATAAAAGCCGCATCACTGTTCGTATCGGTAAATAGCCTCTCCAATATTGTACCCGTTTGTGACGTTTGTCACATTGTCTCCAGTACCCGTTTGTGACGATGTTTTCATTGTGACGAAAATATTCGAATTATTATTCGAATTCGAATTTATTTATTCGTATTTATTCGAATTGCACGAATATGTGAATTGTGATTGTGTTTTTTTCATTGTGATGTTTGTGCGGCGACGGGCGGTGTGTACAAAGGGCAGGGACTTAATCAACGCGAGCCGATGACTCGCACTTACTGGGAATTTCTCGTTCTTGGGACACTGTCTCAAGCCCCAGTCCCCATCACGGATGGGGCTCAGCGGTTTACCCGAGCCTGACGGCGAAGGGCAAGTTACACACTGGCCCGTCCAGTGTATCGCGCGTGCGGCCCCGGATATCGAAGGGCATTACACGTTCATTAAACATTAAACGTTCATTAAAGGATTACGAAACGAAAAACATTACGAAATTACGGATTGCACGAATATGTGAATTGTGATTGTGTTTCATTGTGATGTTTGTGCGGCGACGGGTGGTGTGTACAAAGGGCAGGGACTTCATCAACGCGAGCTGATGACTCGCGCTTACTGGGAATTCTTCGTTCGTGGGACACTGTCTCAAGCCCCAGTCCCCATCATGGATGGGGCTCAGCGGTTTACCCGAGCATGACGGCGAAGGGCAAGGTACACGCTGGCCCGTCCAGTGCAGCGCGCGTGCGGCCCCGGACATCAAAGGGCATTAAACGTTCATTAAAGGATTACGAAACAAAAAACATTACGAAATTACGTTCACACCGTCACGTCAAACACTACCGTGAACACATACATCGTCAGAACATCGCCACAATAAGAACATCGTCACAATGAACGTTATGCGAACGCGAATGTTATGTCGGATGTCCAAACCTGAGAATGCTGGAGACCAAAGCTGAAATTGGGAAAACTAAATAGCCTATTTTACTCCCAGGGGTCCCAGGATTACCCACCCAAAATATCTTTGCGATCGGTTCAGCAGTTTTTACGGTACCTTCGAACAGACGGACATTTGGTGAATTATAGTAAGATTAGAACAGGAATTTGCAATTTAGCCATGGTGCCAGCGATAGCTGGCCAGCTCTTTGTAAAAGATAACATGGGATCTTCAACGTCTAAAAACGAAAGCTAACAGATAGGAAGCCCAGTTTAACGGCCATCCGAGGAACGGTGCATGCACCAATACCTTGCCCTGCTTGCAAAACATGAGGGAGATGGTTTATAGCTGGATCAGGATTCAAACCTAGGCTACACTGCTGAAAGGTAGGCACACATACCTTCAAGCTATCCTGTCAGCCAATTGGTGCAATTTGAATCCCACATTTGAATCCCACTGAGAATCTGTGGAAAGACTTGAAGATTGCTGTTCACAGACACTCCCCATCCAATTTGACAGAGCTTGAGCAAACCTCCAAGGAAGATGGGAGAAACTCCCCTAATCCAGATGGGCAAAACTGATGCAGACATACCCAAGAAGACTCGACGGTGTAATCGCTGCCAAAGGCACTTTGAATACTAGTGTAAATTCGATATGTCTGTATTTTGTTTTCAAAGAATTTGTAAAAAAATTCTAAAAACATGCTTTCACTTTGTCATTATGGTGTATTTTGTGTGGAACAGACAAAAACAAATTAAATTAAATTCATTATAAATTCAGGCAGTAGCAAAAACATGCGAAAAGGTCAAGGCATTTTAACAACAGGCATTTTAAGGCCAATTTCCTTCCTAAAGCGGGGGGGGGGGGGGGGGGGGGGGGGGGATTAGCCTTGCGGGCACCATGACAAGCTTCTCCATTTTGCCCTATTTTCTGCATCTCCCCTTGTTAACCCCCTTGCCCACATTTCTTCTTCCACCACCTTTAGCCAAGTCTTTCTTGGTCTTCCCCGTCCTCTACTTCCTTCTACATTCATTTCCATCACTCTTTTCAACCAGTCACTTTCATCCTTCCTCAACACATGACCAAACCATCTCAACCTGTTTCTCTTCACAGCATCCATCACAGACTCTATTCCCATCATCTTTTGCAATTCATCATTTGTCTTCCTCTCTCTCAACGATACTCACACATCCACCGAACCATTCGCATTTCCACCCTTTCCAGCCTTCGTTGCTGCTCTACGTTCATTACCCATGTCTCGCTCCCATAAATAATAACACTTCTCACACATGCAGCATACACCTTTCCCTTCAGCTTCAACACTCCCCTCCTAATCAGCACGCCACTCAGTTCCCGAAACTTCTTCCATGCACAATGGCACATATCACTCGAGGAACCGTTGCAGAGTCTGATCCACCTTCTCCATTCAGCATGTCTCCTAGACATGCACTGTAGCTGCTTGGCAAAGGAACACACCCCAGGTTTCGTCCCTTTCAGTTTAGTGTTAAACAGCAGGAGGAACTGTTTCAAAAGGTAATAATACGTGTTTGTGGTTTCGTTGAATATATTTTGGTGTGCCACAAGAAACACCACGATAAGCTATTTTTACACGTTAACATGGCAATTGTTCAAGAAGGAAAACCCCCTTGGGGAGAGGAGATATTATTAGTATCAATTTTGTTCTGTAATAACATTAATATTATGCCATTATCAGTAGTTTTGTGATTCCCCTATGCAGAGTAAACGATGGGCTTGCTCTCCATCTGCTTGTCAGTCACTGTCAATTGCACCAAATTGCACCTGTGGTTTTCTGCACTTTTTTTCCACCCCATGCCCTTTGACATATTCAACTGAAACTTGGTACATGGCGTTATTATGACAAATTACTGAACAAATTTCAGTGTTGGGAGTTATTCCCTTTTGAACTTCAGAAATATTACGTATGAAACCATAGGTCAGTTTTCCAGCCTTTCCCCTTACATTTTAACATATAGAAATGAAAATTGGTCGGAACAGGTATTGTAAAGCAATTAACCCTCGCTATTTTTATTACAAGCAGCCTCTGGAAAATGCCATGAAAAGCGATCTTAACATGAATATACACCTAGACACATATTTTGCCCAAGGCAGCAGACTCCCTTGGGGACAGGTGGGGAAATGAAGTCGCTACAACCTCCTTTGTGTGACCCTTAATCCTCCTGTTAAGTTTGGTCGAGATTAGACAAGTAACGACAGAATGTATCACGGTCAGACAGACACCAAAGTGCGTATTTTAATGTAGAGTAAAAATGGGTTAAGTAGAAAATGAAAACAAATTGCAAATTAGAATGGCACTCAGTAGAGCGCAGACCACTGAACAGTTCACATTTTGTATCCCACAGATAGGCCGGATCTGGATCCAGACCTGAACCAAAATCTAATTGGCTTGTTATTGTCACCTCCCCACCTCATCCACCAAGTTCTCATAATCAGTTTGGAAATATCGTGCCACATATCGTTTTTGGTCCTGACCGGGCCGACGGTGGTGTGGTGCTGACCGGGCCGACATGGTGTGGTGCTCACCGGGCCGCCGTGGCGTGGTGCTGACGGGGCCCCCGCAGCAGTGATGCCCACCCCCCCCCCCCACCCCCTCAGAATTCCCATGTTTCAAACGTTTCCCAGTGTGTACCCTGGATTAGAATAGGTACACCGTATCCCTGCGTGTCGTAAGAGACGACTAAGAGGGTTGGCGTCAGGAAGGGCATCCGGCCAAGAAAACATTGCCTCAAAAAGAGAACCATGACAATTACATATGGGCAGGGTACAGCCCAGTGGAGATCGGTTTCTGAGGTTTGGGACATGGAATGTAGGGACAATGACAGGGAGATCAGGAGAAGTGGTGGAAGTATTGGTCAGAAGAAGAGTGGACATATGTTGTGTGCAAGAGACGAGATGGAAGGGAAGTGGTGTGAGAATGGTGAAGGGTAGGCAGGGACAGAAATACAAGTTTGTGTGGCAAGGGTGCCTGGAGGGCGTGATTGGTGTTGGTGTCCTGTTTTCTGAGGAGTTTGTAGACAGTGTGGTGAGTGTGACTAGAGTGAGTGATAGGTTGATGATGGTGAAAATGATGATTGGAAAGCTCTTGGTGAACGTCATCTCGGGATATGCTCCGCAGGTTGGTCGGAGCGATGAAGAGAAGGACAAGTTCTGGTGTGCGATAGAGAAGCTGATGGAAAACGTGAAAGATTAGGAAGTTGTTGTGGTAGGAGGAGACCTAAATGGACATGTGGGAAGGAGTATGGATGGTTTTGAGGGAGTTCATGGGGGTTACGGATATGGTGTGAGAAATGGAGAAGGTGAAAGGATTTTGGAGTTTGCTGATGGAGCCGATTTGTTGATTTGTAATACTCAGTTCCAGAAAGAGGATAATAAGCTTGTTACGTACACGTCAGGTGGGTCGACCACAACCATCGACTACCTGATGGTGCGTAGGTGACATAGGGGGCACCTCCGGGACACAAAGGTGATCCTGGGGGAGGAGGCTGCTTCACAGCACCACTTGGTTGCCTGCGACATAAGGGTGAAAGGTGCGAGGAGAGCTCGGCGGGTGAAGTACCAACCGAGAATGAAGGTGTGGAGGTTGAAAGAGGTGACAGTAAGGGAGGCATTAAAAGAGAGGCTGAGTAGGGTAGAGGATGATGTGGTTGAGCTTGAAAGTGGTTGGATGTCAATGAAAGCTAGTCTGTTGGGAGCCGTTGGTGAGGTATGTGGATGGACAAAAGGACCACCAAGGCACTCGGAAACATGGTGGTGGGATGATGAAGTTGGAAAGAGGATGGACGAGAAGAAGAAGAAGTTCAAGGAGTGGCAGAAGACGAAGGGTACGGGAGCAGAAACAGCAGAGCATGAAAGTTATAAGGCAGCCAAGAAGGCTGCAAAGAAAGAGGTAGCAAAGGCGCAGGAGGCATGAAGGAAAATGTTCGGAGAACGCTTTGATTCGGAAGAGGGTCAGAGAGCAGTATTCAGGATTGCAAAGCAGATAGCGAAAGAGAGGTGTGGTGTGATGGGGGTGAGTTGCTTGAAGGATGAAGTGGGACAAATCGTTGTGGACCCACATGGAATTAAAGGAAGATGGAAAAGATATATGGAAATACTGTTGAATACAGAGAATGAATGGGATTGGCAACATAGAGAGTAACCCAGTTTTAGGACCGGCAGAGAAGATAACTGAGAAGGAACTTGAGGAAACGATAAAAGCAATGAAGAGTAGAAAAGCGGGAGGGCCGACGGGAGTTGTGGGAGATATGTTGAAGGCAGCAGGAAGTTGGGGTGTGAAGAGGATGACAGAGATCTGTAATCTGGTGGTGAAAGAAGGCCGCATTCCAGTGGATTGGGAACTGCGTACCCTCGTCCCTCTATACAAGGGGAAAGGTGACCCTCTGGAGTGTGGCTCGTGCCGAGTGATAAAGTTATTGGAGCATGGAATGAAGGTATTGGAAAGGGTGTTGGAGAGGAGGATAAGGAAGAAAGTGAAGATCGACGAAATGCAGTTTGGATTTATGCCAGGAAGAGGAACGAAAGACGCGCTTTTTATTGTGAGGCAGTTGCAGGAGAAGTACATGGAGAAGAGGAAGAAGTTGTTTCTTGGGTTTGTTGATCTGGAGAAAGCATTCGATAGGATTCCACGCAAAGTATTGACATGGGCATTGAGGAAGTTAGGAGTGGAGGAATGGTTGATCAGAGTAGTGATGGCAATGTACAAAAGAGCGCGCACAGTTGTAAGGACGAAGGACGGGAACAGTGGTGAGTTTGAGGTGAAGGTGGGAGTGCATCAGGGGTCGGTACCAAGTCCACTACTATTTGTAGCTGTGATGGAGGTGCTGGCTCAGAACGTAAAGGAGGGTCTACCGTGGGAGTTGTTGTATGCAGATGATCTGGTGTTGATTGCGGAAAGTATGGATGGACTGAAGGAAAAGATGAACAAGTTGAAGGAATGTATGGAGACAAAAGGTCTGAAGGTGAATATCGGAAAGACGAAGGTGATGGCAAGTGGTAAAGCATGTGGTGAGGTGGAAAGAACTGGGAAGTGGCCATGTGCTGTGTGCAGGAAGGGTGTCGGAGTGAACTCCATTCAATGTACAATGTGCGCTGAGTGGGTTCATCAAAAATGTAGTGGTCTGAGAGGGTCATTAACCAGTGTGGCAGCTACATTCAAATGTAAGGTGTGCACAGAGGGAGCTGCAGATGGAGGAAATGTTGAGTTGGATCTTGGAGACGGCGTGAAGCTGGAAGGTGTGAAAACATTTTGCTACCTCGGAGACATGCTGAATGCAGAAGATGGATCAGACTCGGCAACGGTTTCTGGAGTGAGATGTGCATGGAAGAAGTTTCGGGAACTGAGTGGCATGCTGATGAGGAGGGGAGTGTCGTTGAAGCTGAAGGGAAAGGTGTATGCTGCATGTGCGAGAAGTGTTATGATTTATGGGAGCGAGACATGGGTAATGAACGTAGAGCAGCACCGAAGGTTGGAAAGGGTGGAAATGCGAATGGTTCGATGGATGTGCTGAGTATCGTTGAGAGAGGGGAAGACAAATGATGAATTGCAAAATATGATGGGAATAGAGCCTGTGATTGATGCTGTGAAGAGGAACAGGTTGAGATGGTTTGGTCATGTGTTGAGGAAGGATGAAAGTGACTGGTTGAGAAGAGTGATGGAAATGAATGTAGAAGGAAGTAGAGGACGGGGAAGACCGAGAAAGACTTGGCTAAAGATGGTGGAAGAAGAAATGCGGGCAAGGGGGTTAACAAGGAGAGATGCAGAAAATAGGGCAAGATCCCTGGTGTTGGCTTAGCGGTTAGGGTGCTGGCTTGGGATCCTAGGATCCTGGGTTCGAATCCCGGTCGATCGTTGAATTAATGACAGGGGGGTTGACTCAGCCTGTCATCCTTCCGAGGTCGGCAAATTGAGTACCAGCTTGCTGGGATGAATGATCACGGTGTGTACACCGTATCCCTGCACATCGTCAGAGCATGACCAAGGGTTGGCGTCAGGAAGGGCATCCGGCCATAAAAACATTGCCTCAAACAGGGAACCATGATTGTCATGGGGCCCGCAAGGCTAACCCCCGCTCTAGCGGGGAAAATGGCCTTAAAACAATCATTCATTTTTCATTTATGGAGAAGATTGTCATGGGGACCGAAAGGCTAACCCCCGCTCTAGCAGGGAAAATGGCCTTTAAATTGCATGTTGTTGTTGTTGTTGTATATCGTTTTTGGTCACATCTCAATGGTGAAGAATCGCTTTAAAAGATTTTTTTTAAATGCTCGGATCCGGATCCTCACCAAAATCTAATCAATTTGTCCTCGTCACAAACCCAATTTGTCCACCAAGTTTCATCCAAATCCATCCACTTGTGATATGTTCACAGACAGATAGACAGGGGTGAAGACATGACCTCCACCCACCTTTGCTGGTGGAGGTAATAGAGAAAATGGCCGGTAAATGCTGCACTGAATAGCAATTACAAAAAGCTACAAACACTGAATTATTTGTAAAAGAAAAATTATGGAACTTGCAATCTTTAGCAAATAAATAAAACCTAAACGACATTCATATTACCATTAGTTTGGGGTATGGTGTGATCATAAAATGTTATTAATTTACTCTTACTGTAATGTGCTTTGCATTCATTATCAACTGCCATGCAGAAAACAAAGTGCTGAACTAGTACTTTATATTATACAGGGAAATAAAGAAAAATGAGCATCAAGTGGGGCATTCAAATGCTCACATGGGTAAATTTGCAAAACCTCACCGAATGCCGAAGTGGTGCTTGTGCCAAGTGGATTTACCCCCGGTTTAGCACCAAAGAGACCACCTGCAGTTGCACCAAAACCAGTTGTGCTCGTGTTGGGAGCAGCAAACCCAGCTGGCTTGTTCGCAAACAAACCCTGCAGGATCAGTGGGTGAAGGGAAAGGTGATGGTTATGGGGTGGAGGGCTGGTATACACAAATGCTGCAAATGGGGAAATGAAAACCTTCTGATTCTTATACATCACAATCATATGAAAAATCCTTTTGATGCAATACAAATGAGTTTCCGGCGAGCATAAGAGAAAATGCAAACGTGTACGAACTCCAGCAGCGCCAAAGCCAGTGTTCTGCGCAGCTCCAAAAAGACCCTGGCCCGTGCTGGTTCCAAAAGCACCAGGTGTGCCAAAACCTGTTGCTGCGGTAGTAGTAGAAACTGAACTGAAGAGGCCGCCGGGACGAGCTGCTGCTGCGGTTCCAAAAAGGCCCTGACATGAACATGAAATTTAAATAACATCACAAATTATGCCCCGTTTGGACATTGAACCGATGCACGTGAATGGAATGATGCACAATTGAACACTGAATGGATTAAACCCCCCTCTCGGTTTATTTAAATAAATAAAAAGCCCAAAAACAACTCTCCCCCATTTGCTTAAAAAAAAAAAACACAAACAAACCAAAAAAATATTCTTCATATCCAAATGAGATCCGAATCTTCACCAAAATGAAATCAATTTAGTCCTGGTCTCACAACCTGGCAACCAATTTTCTTTGGATCCATCCATAACCTTTTGAGATATCCTGGTCAGACAGACAGGAGTGCAAACAACCTCAGTTCACCTTTGGTGGGGGAGGTAATTATCTATAAGTCAATATGTCCAACAGGATGGTGTAGAGGTAGGCAACCTCACCTTTGAGCCGTTTAATCTGGGTTTGATTACCAATCTGATGAAACCATCTGATTGGTGCTTCACAAACACAGCTACATCACAAAGCATGGTCCCTGGATCGACATTAAACCAGTTGTTCCATATACTAGCATGAGGTTTTTTTTTTTTTTTTTTTTTTTTTTTTTTTTTGTTTGTTTGTTTGTATACAAGATCGAGGCTCGTGAAAGAGCTAACAATAATCACAAAAAAGACAAACCGACACACAAAACACAAAAAAACAAGGGGAGCGGCAGACAAGATGGGGAGAGAGGGGGAAGGACACAAACACAACATTTGAGAGCAGGGACATCGGGAGGACTTGGGGGGAAGTGGGAGAGGAATAAAACATATGAACGCTGCAAGGACTCTGGGGTGAATTACTGGGGGTAGAAAAGATCAAGGTTTTCGATGGGGGAAGATAAGAGATGGTGGTGAACAGCTGTTTTAAAGACCTGGAGGGAGGAGTGGGATTGAATGGAGTGGGGGAGTTTGTTCCAGAGGCGGGAGAAAAGGGGAATGAAAGAGTGAAGGTGAGCAGAGAGCCTAGACTTTGGCAGTTTAACCATAAGAGGGTTGCAGGCAGATCTTGTGCGACCTGAAGGAATATTTGGGGGACAGAGCACAGAGAGAGCTGGGGGAGCAAGGCCAGAGAGGAGTCGGTAGAAGACAGAAAGACCACCAACCTGCCTGCGGTGAGTGAGTGAAAGGCCCTCGGAGTTGACTACATCGCAGGAGATTCCAATGATTCTGAAAGCTTTGGCCTCAACAGCGTGAAGCCGAGCAAGGTGTGAGGCAGGAGCACCAGCCCAGAGGGGGGAACAGTATTCCATTGAGCTGCGGATGAAAGCCTTGTATGTGGTGAGGAGCTCAGGTGTGCCAAGGAAGGACTTCGCACGACGGAGGATGCCCAGTCGGCGACTGGCTTTGGAGGCCAGCTTGGAAATGTGGTTTTCCCAAGAAAGATCATGGCAGATAGTGAGACCCAAAAGCTTGAGCGACAGAACTTCTTGGAGAGGATTGTTGAGAAAGTAGATGGGAGGGTTGTCCAGTCGGTCCTTTCGGAGAGACATTGTAAGAGTGTGAGATTTGTCAGGATTGAAAGACATGTTCCACTTGTTTGACCAGTCTGTGATTTTGTCCAGGTCTGCAGAGAGTGAGGAGGCTGCAGACTGCCGATCTGAGGGATGAGGAATGGAGCGGCAGATAGTGGAGTCATCAGCAAAGAGATAGAGAGGATTTTCCAGAGAGTCGGAGAGGTCATTGATGAAGACCAGAAATAGCACAGGGCCCAGAACACTGCCTTGGGGAACTCCAGCCAGAACAGGAAGGGAAGATGAGAGAAATCCATTCAGGGCCACACGTTGCCTACGACCAGAGAGGAAATCCGCAAGCCATGAGTGGAGATTTCCCTGAATACCATAGGAGGTGAGTTTGGTGAGCAGAGCTGGGTGCCAGACTGTATCGAAGGCACGTGATATGTCAAGTGAGACAGCTCTGATTTCCTGTTTGGCATTGAGGACCTCCATCCATTGTTGAGACAGCAGAAGCAACATGTCCAGAGTAGAATGACCTGGTCTGAATCCAAATTGATGATCAGAGATCAAGCCATTGGAGAAGAGGAAGGATTTGATATCTGAAGCAATGATGGATTCCATGACTTTGCTGATAATTGGGAGCAGGCTGATTGGTCTGTAGTTGCAAGGATCTGTTTTTGCACCTTTTTTGTGTAAAGCGGTAATGTTTGCTGATTTCCAAGATGCTGGCAGATGACCTTGAGCAAAAGAGAGGGTGAAAAGAACAGAGAGAGGGTGAGATAGAGCGGCAGAGCAGGATTTTAGGACCCGAGGGCTGATGCCATCTGGGCCAGTTGCAGAATCAGAGTCGAGGTTTGATAAAAACTTCTCCACCTTGTCAGGAGAGAAGGACACAGAGTCCAGGAGCAGTTGGGTTCGACTGGGAAAGGTGGGAACAGAGAGAGATGGGTTTGGGACACAAGATTTTGAGGCAAACACAGAGTTGAGGCATTCGGCTTTGTCACGTGCGGTGTCAACTGTGTAGCCATTTGAGGTAAGGGAGGGGATGGAGGGGGAACAAACACCAGAAACGGATTTGACCAGACGCCACCAGGATTTGGAGGAAGGAGACAGGTTTGAGAGTTCAAACTTGAGTGTGGAGAGATAGTGCTTCCTGGCACTCCTGAGGGTAGAAACACACTTGTTTCGAGCTTGGTGGAAGGAACTGAGATTGCCTTCAGTTGGATTTGCCTTCCAAGAGGCAAAGGCAAGTTGTTTCAGGGCAACTGCCTCACCACAAGATTCAGTGTACCATGGACGGGAGGAAGGGTAAGACAACTGAAGACGAGATGGGATAAATCTGTGCATGAGAGAGAGCAGTTTGCTTTGGAAGAATTCCCAGGAAGAATTGATGTCAGAGGCATTAGAGATGGGAGACCAGTCCAGTTGATTGATGGCTGCTTGCAGACCGTGCCAGTCGGCCTGAGTGAAATGCCAGACTCGTCGGCGCTGAGGAGGCTCTCTGAGAATGGCCAGTGAGATGTCCACTTTAACAAGCACATGATCAGAAGAACCGATTGGAGCAGAAGAAGAGCAGCAGACATTTGCAGGGAAGTTAGTCATAACCAAGTCCAGAAGAGAAGATACTCCATTGACTGAGATCCGGGTTGGGAAATTGACAGATTGTGTCAGTCCCAATGAGTCGCAGAAGTCCTTTGCTGAGGTGCCATGGCTGGTGAGAGATGAACCCACACCCAGCCAGCTGGCATGATGACAGATGAAGTCACCACATATGAGGAAGAGAGAGTTTGGATGAGTTGATAGAAGTTGGTCCATGTTGTCCGACAGAGAAATGTAAATGGAGTCATCACTGTTTGGAGGACGGTACAGAACACATATGAACAAAAGGTGGGAGCGGAGAGGAAGCCGTAGCCAGAGGTACTCCTGTGGGTGGGGTGGAGAGAGGGCAGTGCAGGGAGAGTGAGGAAGAGAGTTTTTGATAAAGATAGCCACCCCACCACCAGGACGAGGATCAGGTCTATCGTACCGGAGGAGGGAGTAACCAGGAAGAGATATTAAGGAATCAGAGACATCTTGAAGGAGGAAGGTTTCTGTTAAGCAGATCAAGTCTGGATTTTCAGAAGCAACCTGAATGGAGAGATCAATCAGGTTTGAGCGAAGGCCCCGGATGTTTGAGGTCCATACCGTTAGTGAGGAGAGATGGGGAGCATCGGGTGCAGGACAGGGGAGGGGAGGGGTAGGGTCAGATGGATTAAGATCAAACGGTGTCTTTCAACGAGTAAGCAGGTTGTCGCTGGCACCCTCAAAAAAACCCTGCCAAATTACCTTCAATCAATTACCCTGGCCGACCCCACAAGAAGGTGGGAATAATAAAGTTCTCGTTGCAGTTGTGGAATAATTTCAGGATAGAAGTTTATCAACATGATACCAGAAATGGTTTTCCATTTCATCCCATTGTGAATCCCTGATTGGCTATGAGATGTCATGCGCTTTTCACAATTGGGACCCACAAAGGCATGACATTGCAGCCTCAACATGAAACTAGTGGAAAACTAAAGAGGCCTTTGCTTGAAGATTTTTTAATTCTCATACAAACATATCAAGTAAAAATTTTGTCATCATGAAATCTAGAAATTTTGAGTTTTTGACGTTCGAGTCTTGTTTCCCCATAAAATTCCCTTTTCACAATCAATACTGGTTTGCAAAATAATAAGTGCATCACTGAAAAGGGGGAAGAATATACATAAATAAAATTTGCCATTTTAAAAGTCCTGACGAAATAGAACACCAAAACGACAAGTTGCAAACATGCATGCGAAAGCAGTGCGG
Source organism: Myxine glutinosa (assembly GCF_964187855.1). NCBI lineage: Eukaryota > Metazoa > Chordata > Myxini > Myxiniformes > Myxinidae > Myxine > Myxine glutinosa. The sequence goes on from NC_136272.1 coordinate 105,947,871, forward strand.
CCTTACCCCAGTGGCAGCTGGCTGACCAAAGGCCGTATTGGTGGCCGACCCAAATGGCATTGCAGTAGGCTGTGTGGTTGTTGCCACTCCAAAGGGTTTGTTTCCAAAGAGCCCCCCTAACTGCTGCTGTTGTACTTGTCCAAACAGACTACTCCCAGCACTTCCATCAGTGGCCGTAAGGCTTCCAGCACCTACAGTTAAAAAATAAAAACCAAATCGATCAAAATCAACAGCAAAGGTGGCAAAGGAAGTGTTACCAGCATGATGCAAAACATGTTTGAAACTAGAACGGCATACCTCCGCGGAGCACATACCATACCACTCATACCAGGGAGTGCATACCTCTGCAGAGCACATACCATACGACTCATACCAGGGAGTGCATACCTCCGTGAAGCACATACCATACCACTCATACCAGGGAGCGCATACCTCCGCGGAGCACATACCATACCACAGAGCACATACCTCCGCCAGGCTGAACAGTTTATGTTTTGTATTTTGTTGTTGTTGTTGTTTTGTTGTATCCCAATGATAGGCTGGATCTGGATTCGGACCTGAACCAAAATCTAATAGACTTGTTCTTGTCACCTAACAAACTCGTCCACCAAGTTTAGTCATAACTCATCCACAACTTTTTGAAATATGTTATGAATCACTTTTCACCCGATCTCTCAATGGTGAAGAATTACTTAAAAAATTAAATAATTCTTGTATCAGAACCCATATTCAGACCTTCAACAAAATTGAATTACTTCTTCCTCGTCACACACCCAACCTGTAAACCAAGTTTCGTTCGAATCGATCCACAACTTTTTGAGATATCCTGCTATATATTGTTTTTGGCCTTATCTCCCAATGGTGAAGAATCATTTCAAAAATTCTACTGGCCGAATCCGAATCCGGATCTTCACCAAAATCTAATCACTTCGTCCTCGTCACATACACTACCTCTCCACCAATTTCGTCTGAATCCATCCACAACCTTTTGAGATATATTGTTCACAGACAGACAGGCAGGGGTGAAAACATAACCTCCATCCACCTTCGGTGGCAGAGGTAAAGATATAGCTGAGGTACAAGTGTGACCCACCAGTACCAAAAGGCATCTTGTTGGGGCCAAAAGAAAAGGCAGAAGACGCAGCAGGGACAGCTGCTGCAGCACCGAAGAGGCCACCCCCAGTGCTTGTGGCCGCCGCACCTGCACTGCCAAAGAGGCCACCTGTCGCTGCAACTAGACCACCCTGCTGAGGTCCCTTCCGATTTTCTGAGTAATCTTCCCAACGAAGTTCCTGGGATGGAATATAGGGAGACAATGACAATATCAGAGCCAATTTACAAGAGTTTCAGCGACAATAAATCTAGTTTGTGATGCGACGTAGCACAATGCTGAGGTACAGAGTGAACACAGACAATGCAACCAGGTATACAGTACCTCGAGAGACTTTGACTCATATTCCTTCATGGCGCTGATGCACTGGTGCTTTGTGTTGATAGTTGTGGTGCATCCTGCTTTCAACATTGTATCTGTCCCATTCAGTGGCTGTGCAAAGGGGAACCAGGTACACACTGATGCACGACCGGTAGGGATAAGCGTAGCTCAAGGAACGCATCACCAATTGTTGCAGGGAACATCCAAATCAATTCTACCCTTCCCCCCATCCCAAAGTTTTGCCCGACGTCTAAAGAACAATAAAACTTAGCAGCAGCACTTATCATTAAAATAACAAGCCAAATGTCAGGCTATAATACAAATCTCACATTGAATTTTATGGTGGTGCCTTTTGTCGCAGCAGCACCAAAAGCTCCGAAGGTTCCGCTTGTGGTTGCACTGCCACCAAATGGCGCAACGGTTGCTGTGGAACTGCCAAAAAGGCTGCCTGGCGTACCAGCAGATGTGTTAAATCCTACAAGTGGCAGACATGCACAATATCAACAGAAGGATTCCCTGACTATCGACCGGAGACCCATCAGGCTAAAAATGCTCTTTGGGGTCAACACGAGTTAAAGTCAATTCCTATAGAAAGATTACATTCAACTTGCAGGTTGCAGACAAAAACCCAATGCATGTAAACGTGAGATAAATAAAATTGGAACAATAATAAAGGTAACCAACTTTCACATTCTCTTCAATCTCATTTTTCCCTCCAGGTATTCAAGACGGCTGTTCACCACAATCTCAGATCATCCCCATGCAAAACCATGATACTTTCACCACCCATTAAACCAGCCCCAAATACTGCTTCTGTATCAATCTTGTCGACCCCTTGCGTTCCTGATACTCATCGTTACCCGCATCCCCGGTTTGTCCGTCTCCCTTTAGTTTCTCCCTCGGCACTGCCATTTGCATTCCCCCCTCATCTTTCTGCTGTTCCTTGTGTTCTGTTGCATCCTGATCCTTCCTGTCTTCTTGCTCTTCCATGAGCTTTGACTCTATTATACAACAAAAGTTTGCCAAAATACAATAAATCTTAACCTCATGAAAAGGTATACTGTGCAGTAAATTCAGCAGCAAATTTTATGGTCATATTAATGTCTAATCAAAGTCACAAGCCCATACACACAATTCCATATTAGTACGGCTCACATATCCATTACGTTACTAATTCAAGCCTTGCGCAAATCAAGGGATGAGATTTCTTACCAAACACAGCCGGTTTCGTTTGTCCGAAGGCATTTGTGGGGTTGCTCTGGGGGCTCGAGAAGAGACCGCCACCACTAAATAGGTTGGTGGTATTAGTAGCTCCAAAGCCCGTGTTTGTCGTTGCACTCCCCAGAGTTTGACCGAAAGTGTTGGAACTACCAAAAAGGCCACCTATTAAAAGTTGCACAAAATAAGGTCAGCGTCGACAATGTGCGGAACAATGACACCAAGTATTTATAAATATATAAAGACAGCTCAAAAGAGGTCCCCAAGCTGACATGCTTTACATTTACAATTAGAACGGCACTCGGTAGAGTGCATACCTCCGACAGGCTGTGCAGTTTATGTTTTGTATCCAATGATAGGCCGGATCTGGATTCGGACCTGAACCAAAATCTAAACGACTTGATGTTGTCACCCAACCAACTCATCCACCAAGTTTAGTCATAACTCGTCCATAACTTTTTAAAATATCATGTTATATATCGCTTTTCCCCCGATCTCTCAATGGTGAAGAATCACTGAAAAAATTAAATAAACCTCGTATGAATGATCGTTTTTTTTTAAAGGCCATTTTCCCCGCTCGAGTGGGGGTTAGCCTTGCGGGCCCTATGACAATCATGGTTCCCTGTTCGAGGCAATGTTTTTATGGCCGGATGCCCTTCTGACGCCAACCATTGGTCACACTCTTACGATGCGCAGGGATACGGTGCACCTATTCTAAATCGGGGTACACACCAGGATCATTCATCCCAGCAAGCTGGTACTCAATTTGCCGACCTCGGAAGGATGACAGGCTGAGTCAACCCCCCCTGGCGTTAATTCAGCGATCGACCAGGATTCGAACCCAGGATCCTAGGATCCCAAGCCGGCACCCTAACCGCTAAGCCAAAATCAATCCATATTCAGATCTTCACCAAAATTGAATCAATTATTCATCACACACCCAACCGGTCCACCAAGTGTCGTCCAAATCAGTCCACAACTTTTTGAGATATCTTGATAATATATATATATATATATATATATATATAATATGTATATGTAATATATATATGTAATATATATATGTAATATATATATGTAATATATATATATAATATATATATATATATATATATATATATACATGTTATATATATATAATATATATATGTAATATATATATATATATATATATATATATATATATATATATATATATATATATATATATATATACGAAGTTTTATATATACATCTCGTTTTTGGCCCGATCTCCCAATGGTGAAGAATCACTTGTAAAATTCTAGTAGCCGGATCTGGATCTTCACCAAAATATAATCATTTCGTCCTTGTCACATACATACAGTATACACCGCCTCTCTGCCAAATTTCGTTTGAATCCGCCCATAACCTTTTGAGATATTTTGTTTACAGAGACAGACAGAAAAACAAGGGTGAAAACACAACGTCCATCCACCTTCAGTGGCAGAGGTAAACAGCACATTCAACAAGAGTTTAGCAATTTGTATTTCATATTGTGACGAGATGCAAATAGACATTTACCAGTGATACCTGGTTTATTCTGATTGGTGTTTGCAAACATTCCTCCACTTGACCCGAAGGTTCCAAACCCAGACGTGGTAGCTTAAAAACAAACAAAAAACAACCAAGTGTGAAAAACTTTGAACGAGAGGTAAACACCTACAGTCTGCTTCTGGAACACCAATCACTCAAGGAACTTACTTTGGCCAAAGGTCGACGGATTGGTGCCGAAAGCAGAACCACCGAAGCCAGTTGCGAAAGGCTTGTTTTGGCCGAACATGATGGATCCAAACGCTGGAGGCAAGTACAAGTAAAATCAAACCGTGAATCACAACTATGAAAAGTTAACACATAGCAGGTGAACACATTTAACATTAATGAAAACATCAGCACAAGGAACAAGACCTTCAATACCCACATGGTAGTGAAAGGACGCGATGGTAGACGCAGCTCGAACCAAGTAACGAAGTCGTACAGTAAGACGGTTGGGGCGGAGGTAACAAAATAAGTCTCCTCCAGCACACAGAAGGAAAAAAGAAATGGCGCCGGGAATCAAATTCTTAATACATTTTGACAGGGAAGTCGATAGCAAAAGCAAAGCAGACGAAATAAAGCAGCAGTTTGTTACGCTAAGTCTAGGGATAGGCCTAAGCCGACAAGGCCTCAGGGCGCCATCATGGTTGAGAAGGGAAAAGCCGAATAAGAAAACGCACCTAAAATGCTCACGATTAGTTAAGAACACCGCATGAAGGTAATCCGATTAATGATCATGTAGAAAAATCGAACTTTTTAGCTGCTTTTACCGTCAGCGCAGCGCGGCAATACGCCGCCTCGCCGTCGTCACGTCAACTTAAACCAAGCAAACCGCACGCGTCAATGGAAACGCGCCTTATTGGTCGCTCGACGCGGGATTCGGCCAATCGGGTCGAGCGATGCTGCGCGACTCTGCGTGTGAATTAGAGAGAAGCGGGAACTGGGTGAGGAAGCACAGGGAAAAGCACTGTATGTTCGCCCAGCTGTTCCCAGCGACGGATTAGGTTTCCTGGCGTCGTGCGGGGTTTTCACTTTTTCAGTATTATTTCATGTAATTCTGTTTTCCGTCTTTCATTTACAAGCGACCAGTGTCTTTTAAAGGACAAATATTGGGATTGGTTATCACTTTCTGAACCGATGTACAAGTGTGGTATCGGGATTCCCTTGGGTGGAGCCATAAGCCATCTCGAACAGTTTGCGGACTTGCCATTGGAACAACGTCTCCACCTTCGTGGTTTGCCAATCGAACTCCTGATTTAAGGCCAATAGCTCTGAGGTCAAGGCAGTGTGTGTGTGTGTGTGTGTGTGTGTGTGTGTGTGTGTGTGTGTGTGTGTGTGTGTGTGTGTGTGTGTGTGTGTGTGTGTGTGTGTATATATATATATATGTGTGTGTATTAAAAGCGTGTTTGTGTAAGGTGTGTGTAAAGAAAGAGGGGTGTGAGTGTGTGTAAAGAGAGCGTGTGAGTGTGTGTAAAGTGTGTGTCTGTGTGTATTAAAAGCGTGTTTGTGTAAGGTGTGTGTTTGTAAGGTGTGTGTATGTAAGGTGTGTGTATGTAAGGTGTGTGTAAAGAGAGAGAGGTGTGAGTGTGTGTAAAGAGAGAGGGGTGTGAGTGTGTGTATTAAAAGCGTGTTTGTGTAAGGTGTGTGTTTGTAAGGTGTGTGTAAAGAGAGAGGGTGTGAGTGTGTGTAAAGAGAGCGCGTGCGCGTGTGTGTATTAAAAGCGTGTTTAAAGAGAAAGGGTCTGAGTGTGTGTAAAGAGAGAGAGAGTGTGTGTGTGTATTAAAAGCGTGTTTGTGTAAGGTGTGTGTAAAGAGAGAGGGTGTGTGTGTGTGTGTGTATTAAAAGCGTGTTTGTGTAAGGCGTGTGTTTGTGAGGTGTGTGTAAAGAGAGAGGGTGTGTGTGTGTGTGTGTATTAAAAGCGTGTTTGTGTAAGGCGTGTGTTTGTGAGGTGTGTGTAAAGAGAGAGGGTGTGAGTGTGTACAGAGAGAGTGTATGTGTGTGTGTGTGTACTAAAAGCGTGTTTGTGTAAGGTGTGTAAGGTGTGTAAGGTGTGTGTGTGTGTGTGTGTGTGTGTGTGTGTGTGTGTGTGTGTGTGTGTGTGTAAAGAGTGTATTGTAGCGGTTACCTTATTGGGACATAATCAACGGGCACGGGCTTTTGATTGTGTTGGCGTGATGTGCGCCCGGTTGTTGAGCGTTACCTTATTTGGACATAATCCACGGGCACGGGCTTTTGATTGTGTGGGCGTGACGTGCGCACGGTTGTTGGAGTCACGCCCTCCGTAGAGGGTTTTGGCTTTATAAAAGCTGTACGAGTTCTGTTCGAGAGGACAGTGCTGAGGATTTCTGTTCGAATAAAGGAGCTTTGAACACCTACGAAATGGCCTCGTCGGCTCGTCATCCGCAACTCCTAAACTGGTGACCCCGGCTGCTCCCGAACGGATTCGGGGGCTGCAAACGAACACGGCAAGCGCGCCCTGGCCAGGGAAGACACCTAAACTGGTGGCCCCGGCTGCTCCCGAACGTATTCAGGGGCTTCAAACGAATGTGGCAAACACAGTTTTGATCGAACTGCCGGAGTTTTGGGAATGATGGGCGGCCATTTGGTTCGCGCGCACCGCGCTCGGCTCCTCCTCTGCGACCAGAGGGGTGAGCCTTCTCCAGGATCCTCCGAAGGGATGCGGGTGGCAGTGCTGCTCGTAACTTTGCGTACACTGCGCGCGGCACCTCCTCTGCGACCAGAGAGGTGCGCTTTCTCCGGGATCCTCCGAAGGGACACAATGGTATTGCTGCTCGTAACTTCGCGCACACAGGCCGAGTACTGCTGCTCGTAGCCTTTGCGCGCACCACGGCCAAGCACCTCTGCGACCAGAGCGGTGAGCCTTCTCCAACGAGCACTGCTCATCACCTTCACGCAACTACATACTACAACTACAACTCGCAAAAATTATACAACTACAGCTACAGCTCACGTGTAGAAAGCTGCAACTCGCGCAACTACTACTCCTACTCTGCAACCTCGGGAGGCCCTCGAGGAACCTCAGCAGCCTCCCCCGAGGCCTTGACCAGCCCCCTCGGTTGGCTCAACCCCACGGCGGCGTTTTTTTGCGCGCACCGAGGCCGAGCGCGCCCGCGAACTACATGCATGCCCGTGCGAGTGCATTCTGGGGGGGGGGGGGGGGTGCATGTAGCGGTTACCTTATGGGGACATAATCCATGGGCACGGGCTTTTGATTGTGTTGGCGTGACGTGCGCGTGGTTGTTGAAGCCACACGTTACCTTATTTGGACATAATCCATGGGCACGGGCTTTTGATTGTGTGGGCGTGGCGTGCGCGCGGTTGTTGGAGCCACGCCCTCCGAAGAGGGTTTTGGCTTTATAAAAGCTGTACGAGTTCCGTTCGAGCTTCGAGAGCGAGCAGCGAGAGGACAGTGCTGAGGATTTCTGTTCGAATAAAAGAGCTTTGAACACCTACGAAATGGCCTCGTCTTCTCGTCATCCGCAACTCCTAAAGTATATATTTAAAGTGTGTATTGTGTAAATTGTGTGTGATCACGAGAACAAAGTTATGAACAAAATCCGCAAATGGTGAGGCAAATCCTGAGAATATCTACGATAATCCACGAAGGTCAATGAAAGTCCCGGAAATGGCGAGACAAAACTTGCGAATGTTGGCGATAATCTGCGAATGTTGATGAAAATCCGTGAATGCATGCCGGCCATTCTTTCAATGGGAAAAGGAGGCCAGCGACTTGCACGAAAAGATACTGTGGAGTGTTTTCATTCTGTACAGTAACTCACGGGGATGACGTGTTTTGCAGCTGGTGGAACATCCAAGTGAAGCTGTTCAGTGTGAATTGTGGGATATCATGTGAAGCTGTTCATTTTGTGAATGACGGAATATCATGTGAAGCTGCTCATGGTATGAATGATGGAATATCATGTGAAGCTGTTCATAGTGTGAATGACGGAATATCATGTGAAGCTGTTCATAGTATGAATGACGGAATATCATGTGAAGCTGTTCAGTGTGAATGATGGAATATCATGTGAAGCTGTCCAGTGTCAATGATAGAATATCATGTGAAGCTGTTCATAGTGTGAATGACGGAATATCATGTGAAGCTGTTCATAGTATGAATGACGGAATATCATGTGAAGCTGTTCATAGTATGAATGACGGAATATCATGTGAAGCTGTTCATAGTATGAATGACGGAATATCATGTGAAGCTGTTCAGTGTGAATGATGGAATATCATGTGAAGCTGTTCAGTGTGAATGACGGAATGTCATGTGAAGCTGTTCACAGTGTGAATGACGGAATATCATGTGAAGCTGTTCAGTGTGAATGACGGAATGTCATGTGAAGCTGTTCACAGTGTGAATGACGGAATATCATGTGAAGCTGTTCAGTGTGAATGATGGAATATCATGTGAATGATGGGATATCATGTGAAGCTGTTCAGTGTGTACGACGGAATATCATGTGAAGCTGTTCAGTGTGAATGACGGAATATCATGTGAAGCTGTTCAGTGTGAATGACGGAATATCATGTGAAGCTGTTCAGTGTGAATGACGGAATATCATGTGAAGCTGTTCAGTGTGAATGACGGAATATCATGTGAAGCTGTTCAGTGTGAATGACGGAATATCATGTGAAGCTGTTCAGTGTGAATGACGGAATATCATGTGAAGCTGTTCATAGTGTGAATGACGGAATATCATGTGAAGCTGTTCATAGTGTGAATGACGGAATATCATGTGAAGCTGTTCAGTGTGAATGACGGAATATTATGTGAAGCTGTTCACAGTGTGATTGACGGAATGTCATGTGAAGCTGTTCACAGTGTGAATGACGGAATATCATGTGAAGCTGTTCAGTGTGAATGACGGAATATCATGTGAAGCTGTTCAGTGTGAATGATGGAATATCATGTGAAGCTGTCCAGTGTGAATGACGGAATATCATGTGAAGCTGTCCAGTGTGAATGACGGAATATCATGTGAAGCTGTTCACAGTGTGAATGACGGAATATCATGTGAAGCTGTTCAGTGTGAATGACGGAATGTCACGTGAAGCTGTTCTCAGTGTGAATGACGGAATATCATGTGAAGCTGTTCACAGTGTGAATGACGGAATATCATGTGAAGCTGTTCACAGTGTGAATGACGGAATATCATGTGAAGCTGTTCATAGTATTGTTGCGGATATGGGACTTGGCCTCCATATCCGCTTGTAAATATTCCCCTATTTCCCCAATACTCCCCAACTATCCCCAATCCCCCATTCCCTAGTCCCATTGCCTGTAAATAACACTCTGTAGAACCGACCTTCCCCTTTTTTCCCCCATTAAATGTCGTGCCCAGGTCCACCGCATCTCACGTAGACAACTTTCGGACATCTTGCTAGTTATTCTTAGTCTGTCAGTTAAGGACTCGTTTCCATTAATTCTGACTCTTCGTTGCACCAGAATGTGATCGTATGGCACCAGTAGTGAGTTTAGGACCTCCCCATACCTCCTCCCATCTTCCCCATGAAACAACAACCACAACAACTACAACAACAACTACAACAACAACTACAACAACAACTACAACAACAGAGGGGCGCGGCGCGGCGCGGGGAGTGTGCGTCCTCACTCCGGCTCGGTTAGCCGCCATTGCCCATGCGCTCCACGGGGTTACCACGAAGGGGCTGGCTGTCAGCTCCTCGTCAGGGGCGGAGCCCGGTAACCCCCCCGCACCCAATAAGAAGGGCGGACCGATTCCATCTGGGGCGGAGCTAACGAGCCGAGGGCGTGTCACTCCCCGCCGGAGATACGCAGCGACTTACCGGATGTGAAGTCAGATGCGCCTGAACTACGGAGAGCAAAGGACGCCACCCCCAGCGCGACGATACCTCCCCGCATCTTTGGACCGGACCGGGTCGATTCTGTCCTTGAGCCAAGAGTGCACCTTGAGCCATCGACTGCCCGCTTTCCTTGCCATCAATCCCCGTGTGAGTCAGTTTTGTCCTGTTTATCTGTGGTCTGTCGGGAATAAGATAAGTGTGTCTAAGTGCCTATCTTTCTATGCTGTCCCTCTCATTCCTGTAATCTAACCTTCCGCCATATTATAACCTCCTCCGGAGGTCTTGAGAACCGTATCCCTGGTGTCGTGTCATTTTAATCCCAGCCGTTGTGTCCTTTTCCTTCATTGATCTAGCGTAGCGCGGCTCGGCCAAGGTTCGAGTATAATCGGGTAACTTGTGCGGACACGGCGGCCATTCCGCTCGGCCCACCATAACATCAAAGTCGTGTCTGTAACAATTGGTGTCAGGAGTGTCGGATTCGGACCTGGGACTAAATTTATTAGGCCCAAATTTTGGAACACCAATTGTACCACTAGGGTAACAATTGGTGTTGGGAGGTAGAATTCGATCCGGAGCGCGTTTCCCGCGCTCGAAATTATAACGGCGAAATTTGATTGTGTTTTACAAAATATAAAAACCCGAATTTTGAAAGTCGCGCTATGGCAGACCAAGTCGGCTGGGGTCCGGTAGAGGAGAGTGAGGCAGGGTCGGTCCAGGACCAAAATGAGGGACATAAGGAGAGCGAAGCAGTGAGGGTAGCAGACGCACAAAATAGCGTCGTTGCGCCCGACGTTGCGGGAGCGCAAAATGGCGCCTCGCAGATGGCCACGGCATCCACGCCCGCGACCGTGGTTACGCCACCGGGGTATTTGAATCTTTTTTTTATGCAAATGACAGCCCTTATGGAAAAGAATAGTGAGCAATTGGGAGACCAAATTAGAGGTTTGAAAAGCAGTATGGGACAAATGGGGAATCGGATGGATGCTCAGAGTGAGCAAATGAGGGCTGATAGTGAGCGATTAGAGGGCCAAATGGGGGTAATGAGGGATGAAGCGAGGGGTACCGGTGAGGGATTAGACAAGAAATTAGAGGGGTTAGACAAGGGGATAGAAGGGGTGAAACATGGGTTAGGGAGTAGAATAGAGGGATTAGACAATAGATTAGGGGAAATACAGGAGGGGTTAATGGGGGTAGAAAACAGAATGGCCGTTCAGGAGAATCAAATGGAAGGGATGAAAAAGGGGTTAGAGGGGTTAGAAAACAGTATGGAAGGCAAATTGAGGGACATGAGGGACCAAGCGGAAAGGGAAGTTAAACAAATGGGGCAGCAGATAGAGGGGGTCAGAATGGGAGTAGAAACCAAACTGGATGCTCACAGGGAGGAAATGGAGCAGATGAGGGTGGCATCTGGGCAGGAGATGCAAGTGATGGGAGAGGAGATCAGAAGAGGAGTGAGTGAGGAGGTCGGAGGAGTGCGCGAGGAGGTGAGGCACTGTAAGGAGCACATGGAGAAGGAGGTGAGAAAGGGGACTGTAAAACTGCAAGGGGGTATAGAGGAGTTGACGCTGGGAGTAGAACAACTGACAGTGGGACAAAAGGAGTTGGGGAACCAGGTAAAGAAGAACACAGCGGTAATAGAGGGTTTAAAATCGACACAGAAGGAGATGAAAAAGGACGTAGGGGTAATTAAAAAAGAGTGTCAGACGGTACATGAGGACCTGACGAGGAAAATGGACAAGGTGGTAGAGGTGATGGAGGTTAAAGAGCGGGAGGTGCGGGAGCACATAGAAAAAAATAAAGTGGAGTTAGAGGAAGAACTTAAAGGGGCGCACGAAGAGATGAAGGAGGTGAAGCAGAAATTAGAAGAAGTGGAAGAAGGGGTGAGCGAAATTAAGAAGCGACGGAGAGAGGATAAGAAAGAGATAAAGGAGGAAGTAAAAGAATTGGTCCAAAGTCTGTGTTCGGATCGTGATGATGTGCTCATTAACCGGATGAGGGATTCGCAGGTGATGGAGGAGAAGCGAAGAGAAAGAAGACCCGGTGTAAGTGGTGACCAATATGGTCGTGCGTATGATGCGCCAGGGGATTTAATAAGCTTGGGGGTCGAGATAGACCCGGATGTTCGTGAGAGGCCACGAGTGAGGTGTATGGCTGGTCCGGAGGGTATGGAACGAGAGGTGCGAGGTGTGGGTGAGCAAGGTTGTGGTGGTATGGAATGGGTAGCGGGTTGCGGAGGTGTGACCCATGCATCGACACCAACAGGGGTAGTTGTTGGAGGGACCGGGGAGGCACGAGAGCCCCTTGGGGGTAATGTACTGTGGGGGCCCGGCCGGTTCGGCCCCGCGCTGACCCCGCAAGGGGCGACGCACGGGGTCCGGCAGGCGGGCAACGACTCGCATACGAGGTGGTCCCACAAGGTCCCACTCGCGCCGTATGACGGCAAGAGTGATCTACGCGCGTACCTGGCGCAGTTCGACTGTGTGTGTAAGGGCAACGGTTGTGGTGAGGACGAAGGTGGAGTACACCTGGTGGCCGCATTGCGCGGCGCGGCGGCGGAGGTGCTGACTGCATTACCAGCGGGTGCTCTCACCCTGCCAGCCCTCCGCGACGCCCTAATTAATCGATTCGGCATTGAACAGCAGAGTGAGCTTGTTAAAGCTCAGCTCGCGCTGCGAAAACGCAAGCCCCAGGAAGCCATCGGGGAACTTGCCCACGACATTCGCCGCGCAGTGGGGATCGCACATGCTAGCATGGCAGCGGATTCCCGGGAAAGCCTGGCGCTGGACCATTTTATCCAGGCCCTCCCGGACATTGAGCTCCGGCAACAGCTCGCCATGTGGCGCCCGCAGACTCTGAGCCAGGCGGCTGACGCTGCGGCCCGTTGGGAAGCAGCGAGGCCCCTGGCCCGGGGGGGCGAGCGTCTCGCAATGGCGGTCCGCCAGGTGGGACCCCCGATGGAGGGCGGACCCCTTAGGGGGCCCGCCCCCGACGTGGGTCCTGACCTGGCGGGCATGGTCCGGAGGCTGGTGGACCAGCGCCTGGCGGGACCTGGACCATGGCAGGCGGCCCCGGAGGTGGCCCGCGGTGGACCACGAGCGGGTAATCCAATTCGGACCTACAGGGGGGGAAATTTGGAATTCCGGAGACAAGCACCTTACCAGGTGAGGTGCTATACTTGCAACCGTCTGGGTCACCTGGCGCGGCACTGTCGAGCCACGCGCCGGGATGATCCCCGGCGGTTGAGGTCCTCAACTCCGCCCAGGGGGGAGCGGGTTAGCCGACCCCAGACACCCCCCCGCCAGACCCCGGGAAACTAGAAGGTGTCGGGCACGTAGGGCGGTGCTCGGCAGCAGAGGATGGAGGAGAGCCCTCATTGACGCGACAGGTCATTTATTGTGGCCAAATTGGAACCGGTAGCCTGACAATTAGATGCAAAATTGCCGGCGTGGGGGTAGACGCCGTAGTGGACACAGGAGCTAGCGCCACGATCATCAGCCCTGTGGTCCTTGATTCGAGCGCAGGTGGCTGGGATAAGATCCAGCGCCTGCAAAATTATAGTTTGCAGCTTGCTACCGGGGTAACGGCCCCGATCATAGGGCGTGGTTCTGTGACCCTCAAGTTAGGGTCGGTAAGGAGGGAGATAGATGTTTGGGTGGCGGAGGTGTGCGACCCATGTTTAATAGGGTTGGACCTGTTGACTGCCAGCGGCTGTAAAATCGACTTGTGCCGGGGGATCCTGCAGGTGGGAGTAGAAGAGCTGCCGTTAGGGGGAGTGAGCACGGCCGAGAGAGCGGAGCTGGAGGCTTCCGAGGCCGTGACCATCCCCCCAAGGGCCGAGGCGATAGTGCCGGCCCGGTGGGCAGCTCGCCCAACGTGGCAGGAGTCCTGCGGCCTGGTCGAACCGGTGGCAGCGCAGTCCATACCGGGTTTAATCGTGGGCCGCACCCTTGTAAAAACGGACGGACCGATAGTGGCCGTCCGAGTAATAAATATGAGTACAGAACCACGCACTATAGTAAGGGGCACGAGGGTAGCTGGCTGCACCCCAGTTGAGGAAGTCGCGACAGTGAGGGGCGAGAACGTCCAGCCGAGCCGACCCCGGGGGGAGCCTTCAATAACAAGTAGGAATTGGCCCGATCCCATTTGTGAGATGGTAAATCGTAGTAGCGTAGAGTTGGGAGGTACCCAGAGGGAGGCCTTACACAAACTGGTTGGGTCCCATTTGGACCTCTTCTCCCTGTCCACCGAGGATATTGGACGTACGGGCCTGGTGAAACATCAGATCCACACCGGTGAGGCCCGGCCTATTCGTCAGGCCGCCCGACGGCTCCCTTGGAGCAAGAGGGCGGAAGCTGACGAGCAGGTTGAAAAAATGCTCGACGCAGGCGTGATCGAGCCCTCGGGAAGTCCTTGGATGTCACCTGTTGTGCTGGTCAAAAAGAAGGATGGGACCACGCGGTTCTGCGTGGACTATCGCCAGCTAAACAACGTGACACTCAAGGACTCATATCCCCTGCCAAGGATTGATGACACCCTCGATGCCGTTGCGGGCTCAAATTGGTTCTCGACTTTGGACCTCAAGAGTGGGTATTGGCAGGTGGAAATGGATAGGGCAGGGAAGGAGAAAACGGCATTTTCCACAGGTAAGGGACTGTATCAGTTTACTGTGATGCCGTTTGGTTTGTGTAACGCCCCCGCCACCTTTGAAAGATTGATGGAGCATGTACTGGGCGGCATGCCATGGCAATCATGCCTGGTGTACCTGGATGACGTCCTGGTACATGCCCAAACGTTCCCCCAGGCAGTAGCTAATTTGGACCAGGTGTTCGGGTGCCTCAGACAGGCAGGGTTGAAGCTGAACCCGAGTAAGTGCACTTTGTTTGCAAGAGAGGTGGCCTATCTAGGTCACGTGATCGGCCGCGAGGGGGTAAAAACGGACCCAGACAAAATTAAAGCGGTAGAGGAGTGGCCCGCACCATGTACCATCAAAGAGGTGCGGGGATTTTTGGGACTCTGCTCCTACTACCGGCGCTTTGTGGCGAAATTTGCGGAGTTGGCCCGTCCCCTCCACCGGCTTACGGAGAAGGGGACGCGATTTAATTGGACACGGGAGTGCCACGAGGCCTTCCAAAAATTGAAGGGGTGTCTGACATCCGCACCCCTTCTAGCGTACCCCACTAGCAACGGGGCATTTACCCTGGACACGGATGCGAGCCAGGAAGGATTGGGCGCAGTTTTGTCCCAGACACAGGAGGGCGTGGAGAGAGTGATTGGTTATTATAGTCGGGCCTTAAGTAGGCCCGAGCGAAATTATTGCGTCACTCGCAAAGAGTTATTGGCTATGCTGGCTGCCATGAACCATTTCCACCCGTACTTGTACGGGCGGAAATTTTTGGTTAGAACTGACCATTCCTCCTTGCAATGGCTCCTTCGGTTCAAGGAACCAGAGGGCCAAATTGCAAGGTGGTTGGAAAAGTTGCAGCAGTACGATTTTGATGTGGCCCATAGGGCCGGGAAGGCCCATGGTAATGCGGACGCACTCTCTCGGCGTCCTTGTCTGGGGGAAAACTGCAAATTTTGTGCGAGACACGAGGAGAGGGAACAATTGGGCGATTCGGACCCGACCCTCGTTGTCCGGGCAACCCGGGTGAGAGGGCCAATTTTGCCACTAACCGCGGACGAAGAATTTGGAGAGTTGGCTTGGAGCACGGCCCAGCAGGAGGATCCTGTTCTGGGGCCGGTGTTCCAATGGGTCAAATTGGGGCAAAGACCAAAGGGGGAAGAGGTCACCCCCCTCGGGGCGCAAACAAAGGCGTATTGGGCTCAGTGGCAGACCCTGGAATTGAAGGATAACATCTTGTATCGCAAGTGGGTGGAGGTTCCCTCTGATAGAACTTCCTGGCTGGTGGTAGTCCCAAATAAATTTAAGACCGATATATTGCAACAGGTGCATGGTACCCGCCCCGACGGCCATTTGGGCAGGACAAAGACGACATCGCAGGTACGCCGGAGGTTTTATTGGGTGAATATGGGGCGCGACATACAGGACTGGTGTCGGAGATGCGACGCCTGTACTGCCAAAAAGGGACCAGCACGGAGGATGAGGGCCCCCCTTCAATTACACCAGGTGGGGGCCCCCCTAGAGCGGGTGGCCATGGATATCCTAGGCCCACTACCCCGCACCCGCCTAGGTAATAAGTACATCCTCGTTGTGATGGACTACTTCACCAAGTGGCCGGAGGCCTACGCCCTCCCCAACCAAGAAGCAGGGGTGGTAGCGCAGGCCTTCGTGGAAGGATTTGTGTGCCGGCATGGGATTCCACAGGAGTTGCACACCGACCAGGGATGAAATTTTGAGAGCAAATTGCTAAAAGATGTGTGCAGTCTCCTGTCAATTCGGAAAACAAGAACCACGCCCTTGCGGCCACAATCTGACGGGATGGTGGAACGGTTCAACAGAACATTGATACAACAACTGGCACTGTTCACCGCCACCCGTCAGGATGACTGGGACGAACATCTCCCTTATTTGCTTGTGGCCTACCGAACCAGCCAGCACGGGGCCACCGCATGCAGTCCAGCGTTGCTTATGTATGGGCGGGAGTTACGGGCTCCCGCCGACTTGCTATGCGGTCCCGTGCCAGACACAGTGGTTAACCCGCCGAGGGAGGGGTATGCACGTCACCTAGAGGAAGGCATGGAGCTAGTCCATGCCTTCGCCCGCCGCCAACTCCATCTGGCGGGGGAAAAGATGAAGCGCAGGTACGACGACCGGAGCCAGGGGAGTCAATACGCTCCGGGGATGAAGATTTGGTTCTTTAATCCCCGGAGGCGGAAGGGAAGGTGCCCAAAGCTCACCTCCCCCTGGCAAAGCCCAGGAGTCGTCCTGTCGCAAATCTGTGACGTGGTCATTAAGATCAAAATGGGGCCACGAGCCCTCCCTCGGATCGTCCACGCCGACCGGATAAGACCTTACACCGGCGAGCAGGCGCCCCCGTGGATTGCCTCGGCTTTAGATGCCGAGGCGGGACCCAGTACCTCTGAATAAGGGGGGCTTATTAGTGCCAGAGGACTGGGGGATTGAGGAGCGATGGGCCCGGTGGGTAAGGGTGGCATCCTTGCCACCCTTCCCATGGTGGGGCAAAGGAGCAATAGCTTATGGGGTGTATGGCAGTGAAAACTAGCCCGGGTGGGTTAGGTTATATTGTAGGGATCTAGCGAAGATGACATTAGGTGACGTTAAGTTTAGTTAGTGACTGATACCTGTAGTGGGGACGCAGGTAGATTAGTGTGGATGATAATGACGTGGGAGCGCAATAGTTTAAAGGGACAACTGGGAAGCGCAAGTTTCAGAAGGGAGTAGTTAGCTGAGATGATGCCGTGTGGTTGAGAATTGAACAGGTGTGAGAGCTGGACAGGTGTGTGGAGCAGTGTATGAGTAGTGAGTGTTGTGGATCAGCGCGAATGCGCTTGGGGAGAGAAGGGTGCAGGTGTCACCAGGTGTGAGAGCACAGGTGTGCAAGTACAGGTGTGTGGAGAGAGTTGGAGTAAGTGGTACGGAGTGGTGTGCATGGTGTGAATGGGGGAAGAGTGGACCCCCATCATGGATACCCGGGGCGGGTAGTGTAAGTGTTAGGTAGAGGGTATAGGTAAATTGTGGTTGGATATTGGCATTTGTGGTGCGGATGCAGAATGGTGTTGTGGATGGGTGCATTAGTGTTGTGGAAATGGCTGGGCGTGTAGCCTGTTAGTGTGTGTAGTTGGTTGGGCACTCCACCACTGTGAGGATGTCGGCCAGGTGAGGCCGCAGGTGGGCTCTGGGAGCCGTTAGTGTCAGTGGGTGCCTGAGGATCCCGGGTGTGGATCGGGTAGCCCAGTGCCAGAGAGGGCACCGAGTGGGGAGAGCGCCAGAGGGCCTTCCCCAGGTAGTTAGGTTAGGGTAAGGAGCAGGTAAGCTCGGAGGCAACTGCAGTGGTGGAGGTGTGCAGGTGGATAGACCCGCTGGGAGAGGTACACGTCGCGGCCCAGAAATTGTGCGAGGGCACCGGGAGATGAATCGGGGGAGTGAGACCCCAAATTGAAAAGCACCACAGTTTGGTCAATGGGAATTGATTTTTAGAACCCATAGTGTAAGAGGGCCAATGGTTTGGCAGGGAAAGACCCCGGGTAATGTAAAGTTGTTAAAGTCATTTAGGAAATAGTTAGGATTGATGAACCTGTCGCACCATACGCAGCCACTTACCTGTGGTGATGATGATGACTCCACACCTGTGTTTTCTTTGTTTTGTGTGCAGGAACTGAGAATTGCTGTGTGGATTGGTGAGACGCATCACGACGTGGATGAGACATTGGGGTGATTCCATCTCTCCCTCCTTAGGAGGGACTGATGATGAATTGGTGATGGCAAATTTTGATGAGAGTTGAAAATGGCAAATTTGATTGGTTAGGAGGGAGAGAAGACGAATTTGGTTTATGGGAGGAACGGGGAAGACAGTAGGGACGTTTGTTGATTAGTAAAATAGATGTTTATGGGTAGTGTTGTGTTTTGTGGATACAGTAAGGGGTAAGGGAGGGGCCATGTAGGTTACCTGATGGGGGGGAGGGGGGGGGGAGCGTACGGTAGGAACGTACCTGTCTCACCTGGTTCCCATGTGCCCCTAGTGTGCATTACCTTGTGTTGCGTGCACTTTTGCGCCCTTACCACCTTACTCACTTGTCTTCTTCTTTTGTCTCCCACCTCCGAGGATCTGGCTTTGGGGCAGAGAGAGAGAGGAGAGAGAGGTGCTGGCTTCGCAGTTGTGGGCCTGCACTTTCGCTGCTTGCTGCCTGGATCGATACACCATATGGACCGCAATGTTTGTGGCCACCCACCATGGACCGCAGTTCTTATGCGGCCAAGCACCACCCGTGGATGGACCTATGGGTCAACGTGGCACCTATGCCATACAGGTGAACCACTTATAGTTGGCCCCCTGACGGCCACAATAAAGAAATGGACGCGGTTGGCGCCTTTCTTTATTTTTGAAAGAGGCAAGAAGGCCAAGTGCACCACACGAAGAGCAAGAGACACCTGCAGGGTTAGGGGTTGTTGTTTTTATTTTAATGAACAATGGTGACTGCACCGATTGGTGCTTGGGGTGGTGCTTTTGGTGCTTGGATGGGGTGCTCTGCACATTATTAAAGGCCGTAAGGCCACAGAGCACTCGTGGGTTGGTGTATCGATGCTGGCATGCGTGCTCTCTCTATGCATAACATCTGCATGTGTTCCTCCAAAAACAGGTCCTGGATCGTAGTGTAAATATCAGCGTAGTCTTGTGTAAATAATGCTCCCTACCGGCTGTATGTTTAGTTTGCGAATTCTTTCCGCAATTCGGTTATCCTGTGGGTGTGTTTCTGTGAGGAGAAGGGTGCAACGTCGCAGGGGGACATATTTACTCATTTGTGAAGATCTGTAAAACTGTCGCACTCAGGGTAGAGTTAATAGTAGAGGGAACTACATCTGAGTGCCACACTAAAATAGGTAAAAATTTATCGGGTCGGGACGCCCCGAGGGTAGAGAAGGGTGCAATGTTGCGGATATGGGACTTGGCCTCCATATCCGCTTGTAAATATTCCCCTATTTCCCCAATACTCCCCAACTATCCCCAATCTCCCATTCCCTAGTCCCATTGCCTGTAAATAACACTCTGTAGAACCGACCTTCCCCTTTTTTCCCCCATTAAATGTCGTGCCCAGGTCCACCGCATCTCACGTAGACAACTTTCGGACATCTTGCTAGTTGTTCTTAGTCTATGTCAGTTAAGGACTCGTTTCCATTAATTCTGACTCTTCGTTGCACCAGAATGTGATCGTATGGCACCAGTAGTGAGTTTAGGACCTCCCCATACCTCCTCCCATCTTCCCCATGAAACAACAACCACAACAACTACAACAACAACTACAACAACAACTACAACAACAGAGGGGCGCGGCGCGGGGAGTGTGCGTCCTCACTCCGGCTCGGTTAGCCGCCATTGCCCATGCGCTCCACGGGGTTACCACGAAGGGGCTGGCTGTCAGCTCCTCGTCAGGGGCGGAGCCCGGTAACCCCCCCGCACCCAATAAGAAGGGCGGACCGATTCCATCTGGGGTGGAGCTAACGAGCCGAGGGCGTGTCACTCCCCGCCGGAGATACGCAGCGACTTACCAGATGTGAAGTCAGATGCGCCTGAACTACGGAGAGCAAAGGACGCCACCCCCAGCGCGACGATACCTCCCCGCATCTTTGGACCGGACCGGGTCGATTCTGTCCTTGAGCCAAGAGTGCACCTTGAGCCATCGACTGCCCGCTTTCCTTGCCATCAATCCCCGTGTGAGTCAGTTTTGTCCTGTTTATCTGTGGTCTGTCGGGAATAAGATAAGTGTGTCTAAGTGCCTATCTTTCTATGCTGTCCCTCTCATTCCTGTAATCTAACCTTCCGCCATATTATAACCTCCTCCGGAGGTCTTGAGAACCGTATCCCTGGTGTCGTGTCATTTTAATCCCAGCCGTTGTGTCCTTTTCCTTCATTGATCTAGCGTAGCGCGGCTCGGCCAAGGTTCGAGTATAATCGGGTAACTTGTGCGGACACGGCGGCCATTCCGCTCGGCCCACCATAACATCAAAGTCGTGTCTGTAACAGTATGAATGACGGAATATCATGTGAAGCTGTTCATAGTATGAATGACGGAATATCATGTGAAGCTGTTCAGTGTGAATGACGGAATATCATGTGAAGCTGTTCATAGTACGAATGACAGGATATCATGTGAAGCTGTTCATAGTATGAATGACGGAATATCATGTGAAGCTGTTCAGTGTGAATGACGGAATATCATGTGAAGCTGTTCATAATGTGAATGACGGAATATCATGTGAAGCTGTTCAGTGTGAATGACGGAATATCATGTGAAGCTGTTCATAATGTGAATGACGGAATATCATGTGAAGCTGTTCAGTGTGAATGATGGAATATCATGTGGAGCTGTTCACAGTGTGAATGACGGAATGTCATGTGAAGCTGTTCAGTGTGAATGACGGAATGTCATGTGAAGCTGTTCACAGTGGGAATGACAGGATATCCTGCGATAGCCATGAAAACGCGATGCACACAGCAGTGAATGCAGAAGCATGTCATGCTCGTGGCTCGTATAAGATGTTTTTGTTTTTTTTACGTATGTCCAGCTGCTTTTTGCATGGCTGACGAAAAATGGGTCTTATAACTGTGTCGAGCTAGCGGCTCGTGAATTTTTTTTTTTGCCCTCCCGAAAAATTGCGAATTCAAAGGACACGGCCGCAAATAGAAAAAAAACCCGCAAATTCGCGGGACACTTTTCCGCGAAGAGAGAAAGGTCACATTTTATCAAACGCGAATATGCGGAACCCACAATTAGCGGGGTCCAACTGTATAGGTTGGCGCATTTATCTATCCACAATTTTGAACCCCTATAATTAAATTGCTGAGAAAAAAAAAAATCAAACTATTCTTTTTACAGGATATTGATACATATTTCCAAGTTTTTATATATATATTTTTTATATTTCAAACTATACAAAACAAGTACAGATACATTCAAAGTACACCACCCCCATGCCAAATAATTAAATATCCTACAGCGCGGCATTGCCGGGGCGCCTCTGGCGCCCGGCAATACCGCAGTGCAGCTCATAGAGGCTGCATTGGGAGGGAGAGGTGTACACTAATTGATTGATTAATTGCATAATTAAAATCAATAAAAGATTATCACAAAATATTTTCTTAATCAATTGGCTAATACTATAATAAAACCACTCGTGCTTCATCCGAAGATGTATCTTTTAGAAATTTAATCAAATAAGTCATTAATGAAAAATTTAATAATGAATTGATTAATCAATAAATAGTTAATCGATTAATCGATTAAATGATTAATCAATAAAGCAAAAATATCCTCAATAGCCACATCACTTGGTCACTGTCATGTCCAAATATTAGCTTCCCAGCTCAAAAGGTGCCTGAGATATTGGCCAAATGAGAAAGAAAATAAATAAATGATTAATAATGAAAATAAATAAATAATAATCATTAAAAAATTAAATTATTAATCAATTCGGTCACAGAACACATAAACCACCACCATTTCATCAGAATCTGTAACTGATTTTTTAATTTTTTTTATTTTTAGTAATTAATCGAATAATTAAATAATTAATCGATTCATTGATTAATCAATAAATCAAAAATATCCTTGATAGCCACATCACTTGGTCACTCACGTCCAAACTCAAAAGGTGCTTGAGTTAATGGTCAGAAGAGAAAGGAAATTTGATTAATTAAATAAGTACTTAATTAATCGCTAATAATTAAATAACTCCACAATTAATTGATTATTCAAAAAACAAAAAATACTGTTTTTGACAAAGGACTTGCTCACTATGGTGCCGAAATTTCAGCTTCCTAGCTCAAAGGATGGCTGAGATATCACCTGGACAAACAAACAAACAAGAAAGAAAACAAGTTCAGACACATTCAAAGTACACCGCCCCCATGCCAAATAATTAAATATCCTACAGCGCGGCATTGCCGGGGTGCCTCTGGCGCCCGGCAATACCGCAGTGCAGCTCATAGAGGCTGCATTGGGAGGGAGAGGTGTACACTGATTGATTGATTAATTGTATAATTAAAATCAATAAAAGTGTCACAAAATATTTTCTTAATCAATTGGCTCATAGCATAACTAAACCACTAGTGCTTCATCCGAAGATGTATCTTTTAGAAATTTAATTAAATAAGTCATTAATAAAAAATTAAATAATTAATTGATTAATCAATAAATAAATTAATCGATTAATCAAGAAATAATTAATTGACTAAATTATTAATCGATAAATCAAAAATAAACTACCACCATTTCATCAGAATCTGTAACTGAATTATTATTAATATTTTTAGTAATTAATCGAATAATTAAATAATTAATCGATTAATTGATTAATCAATAAATCAAAAATATCCTTGATAGCCACATCACTTGGTCACTCATGCCCAAATATTAGCTTCCGAGCTCAAAAGGTGCCTGAGATATTGGCCAAATGAGAAAGAAAATAAATAAATGATTAATAATGAAAATAAATAAATAATAATCCTTAAAAAATGAAATTATTAATCAATTCGGTCATAGAACACATAAACCACCACCATTTCATCAGAATCTGTAACTTAAAAAAAAAAAATTTTAGTCATTCATCGAATAATTAAATAATTAATCGATTAATTGATTAATTGATTAATTAATAAATCAAAAATAGCCTTTGCAGCCAAATCACCTGGTCATTGGCATGTCCAAATATCAGCTTCCTAACTCAAGGTGCCTGCCTTCAAAAGGTGCCTGAGTTAATGGTCAGAAGAGAAAGGGAATTTGATTAATTAAATAAGTACTTCATTAATCGCTAATAATTAAATAACTCCTCAATTAATTGATTAATCAAAAAACAAAAAAAAATACAGTTTTTGACAAAGAACTTGCTCACTATTATGCCGAAATTTCAGCTTCCTAGCTCAAAGGATGGCTGAGATATCGCCCGGACAAACAAACAAGAAAGAAAGAAAACAAACAAACAAACAAACAAACAAACAACCAGAGTGAAAAACTGAGTACTCCCTTTCAGCGTGCGTCACTGCCGAGCCCCCTTCGGTGCCCAGCAATGACGATTTGCAATGCCTGGAGATGGCATAGGAAAGGTGCGGTGTACAATATTGATTCCAGGCATTGATGAGATGTGTACAGAGATGATAATTGCAGCAGGAGAAGTCGGAGTCAGGTGAACGAAGAGGTTGTTGAATGTATATTAACTAGAACGGCACTCGGTGGAGCTCATACCTCCGCCAGACTAAACAGTTTAAGTTTTGTATCTCACTGATGGGCCGAATCTGGATTCGGCCCTGAACCAAAATCTAATCGGCTTGTTCTTGTCACTGACGGTGAAGAATCACTTTTTAAAAAATCGTATCCTGATCAGAATTCGAATCTTCACCAAAATTTAATCAAGTCTTCCTTGTCACACACACACACACACACACACACACACACACACACACACACACACACACACACACACACACACACACACACACACACACACACACACACACACACACACACACCTGTCCACCAATTTTCGTCAGAATATGTCCACAACTTTTCGAGATATCCTGTTCACAGACAGACAGTGGTGAAAGCATAACCTCCATCCACTTTCTGTGGCAGAGGTGACAACGACCTGAACATTCTCATATATGTCCTCGAGTAATTATGCTTACTGGGACCAACTTGCAAAAATCATTTTCTTTCTAACCACAACCTCTTCCATTCTTTTCTCAGAGGGAGATTGTCCTAGCTCAGCTATATAATATGGTACAGTAAAGTTGATGATTAATCATAATATACTCTCCATGTAAATGTTGTCTTATAGCTCCACCTGGTGGAAGCCTGTATCTCTAATCATAATAAAATACACCATAGATGTCATCAGATTATTATATATCAATACTTTCACAGCACCATTGCATAGTCTTGATGGTCCAGCCTCCTGCATTCAAGTGCCTTGTAAGGAAAGTCGTATTTTAATTATAAAGCCCACAGCTACAGGGGTATGTTCAGTTACCAAGCAGCTTGCTAGGCTAGCTTGATTGCTTAAGCCACTTGGCGAGCACTGCACTCTACAAAAAACTTGGGAACTGAACACAACCCAGATAACTTGTAGTTACAAGAAAATGCTATCTATGTCCAAAGGATAATTAGTGGATGTTGATTTCTGTTTAAAACCTCTTGCTAAGTTGGGGAAATTTTGAGTTGGCTTCTCAAGAAAGAAAGAAAGAAGGATCTGAACAATCTGGTACCAATTAGCGAATAATGGGTCTTTTGTAGTCTCTATATATAAAGGAGGAGTGTGTGTGTGTGTGTGTGGTGTGTGTGTGTGTGTGTGTGTGTGTCTGTCTGGATGTCGGCTTATAACTCAAGAACTACACATCGGAGAAAAGTTTTAGACACAGATTCGGAATCAGCATAAAATCCGGTGGTTTTAGGCTACGTTTTATTTTAATATCAATGGTTTAAAAAACCGCGCCAGCTGCAAATCCATGGTGTAGTTTGTGGCGGCGCTAGACGTTCGGGGTGTATTGCAATGGTTTGTCGGGTTTGGCT
The DNA here is from genome assembly GCF_964187855.1 of Myxine glutinosa. Taxonomy (NCBI): domain Eukaryota; kingdom Metazoa; phylum Chordata; class Myxini; order Myxiniformes; family Myxinidae; genus Myxine; species Myxine glutinosa. Next base: position 105,973,129 of record NC_136272.1, read on the forward strand.
GTGGGGTCCAGAATAGCTCCCATTTCCTTATGATCTTCCACTTTATTTTGATCTTC